>NC_048410.1:26167168-26179549 GCF_013103735.1 Etheostoma cragini | reverse complement strand
ACCCCGCGAGCAGATGGGCTCCTCCACACTGCTCTCCTTAGTCCTGAACACACTCCGGATCGTGCAGGAGAATGGATGTGGGAGTGTGTGTGTCAGCAACCATCTGACACATCCCACTGCAACTGCAACACACACACTCACACACACACCCATCTGAATGCAGATCATCACAGTGGTAGAAAGTATTCAAATACTGTACTTAAATATAATTTGGAGGTACTTGTACTTTCCATTTTATGCTACTTTATACTTAATTACTTACTTACTCATGTTGTATTTTTTACTGCACTACATTTATCTGTCAGCTTTAGTCACTTTAGAGTTTGGGATTATTAAAACAAAATATAATAGGAATTGTAAATTACGATGATTATTACAGATTAAACTACCCAGCATTATATAAAGTCATTATAACAAGCTCCACCTTTACCAGCCGCATGACATATATTATTCTGCATCAAAATATTCTCAAAGTATCAAAAGTAAAAAATACTCATAGTTTTACTTTTGATACTTACCAGTTGTCAATGAAATTTGAAGTTTTATGAAGAAGAAATCCTTTAGGCTTGTTGTAATCAAATCAGCTACAAACTAGAATTATTTGGTAAATAACAATTATCAGTTTACTTCTTTATTTTGGGAATAATCAATAAATCCAATGATTTGAATTAGGGTTTGTACACCTATTCCAAGGTCTAATTCAAGCACTTTTCAAGCACTTTCAAAGTCCAGAAAAAGTTTTTTTCAGCACCTTACACCATTGTAAATTAAATACCCACACATAATCAAAATTATTATTTATTGTTTTTGACACATTAAAAGACGTAATGCTATAAACAGCCAAAATTGTGTTTCCGAATAACAGAAGGATCAGATATTTAAGCAAAACACAAGTTTTATTTCCAAAACATTCAATTCAATTGAATTTTATTCATAGTATCAATTCATAACAACAGTTATCTCGAGACACTTTACAGACAGAGTAGGTCTAGAACACACACCCAACAGTTCTAGTAGTTCCCTCCAGAGCAAGCAACAGTACGACGGTGGCGAGGAAAAACTTCCTTCTAGGCAGAAACCCAGGACAGACCCAGGCTCTTGATAGGTGGTGTCGGACGACCGGTTGGGGTTAAAATGAAGAGCGGCAATAACAGTCCCAAAAAAATTTGTATTGTGTAGTAGTTCTTTGTAGTAGTTCATGGCATAGCAGGGCACTGTGCAGCATTACAAGGCACAGCGGGATGTAGCAGGACACAGCAGAGCGTAGCAGGATGTAACATGGCATAGCAGAACGTGTAGCGGGACCATGGCGACAGCTGCTCCCATGAGTTTGGAGCCTCCCTGTTCCAAGGAAACATGCTGGGCAAAAAAGAACATAAGGACTCCGGAATGACTCCCCAGAGCTAGGTTAGTAACAAGCCTTTCTGGGACATGGATGCACACAAATGGAAGGATAGAAAGATAGAGGAGAGAGGAGCTCAGTGTGTCAAAGGAAGTCCCCCAGCTGTCTAAAACTATTGCAGCATAACTAAGAGAGACAGGGTAAAGAGAGGAGCCTGGTCGGACTAGAACTCTCCCGAACCGGATCGGGCTGTATGCCCTGCCTCAATCTAGTTTTATCATATTATTGATTATGTGATAGATAAATCTGACAACTATGATGAGAAGCAGGTGGGCCGGTTTAGGCGGACGCTGCAACTCCTCACTCACTAACAATATTCAATTCAGTTTTATTTATATAGTGCTAAATCACAACAACAGCTATCTCTTTGCGCTTTTCATAGATGAGCAGGTCTAGACCATACTCTGTGATGTTTTAGAGAAGGAGGAAGAGAGAGGTGCTCAGTGCAACATGGTGCTAGCAGTCTAGGCCTAAAGCAGCGAAACTAAGGGATGGTATATCACTTAGACATATCACTGTCTAAGTAGACTTTGCTTGCCATCTAACCTTTGATCAGAAACATTTGACAGGCCTTGGTTTTGGGACATATTCTTGATCTATCCAAGGTTTGATCAAAATCTGAGACATTAACAACCACAACCTGTAATTCTATTTTAACCTAGAAGACTGACAGCCCACTGGCACCTGCCTGGAAAATAACCTTTTAAAAATGTATTTCATTGCCAGGACATATACAGTGGCATGAATACGTTTCCACGCCCATGCTAAAGGGAACTTTATTAGGATGCATAGTATCCTGATCCTTGAAATAACTGGCCTTTAAAAACAAAAATCTGCCTGCTTCTATGGGAATTTAACAGAGAGGGGTGTATAATTATGGCCCCTATATTTTAAGGAAGAACATTTCTTTCTTTACAATACATTGTTCATTCACACTTACTGGGTTTCTTTAAAAAGTTGGATTTTCTTACATTTTTTGAATTAAGGCATCAATTTCCAAAAGTTTTTTTTTATTCCTCTTTTTAATGAGCTTTATCCTGGATGTGTAAATGTATTCAAGCCACTGTACATGTATCTAATAGAGCAGTATAAATATTATATAAGGCCTTCCGCAACGTTACAGTGGGCTACCAGCTACATAGCTATTAATGTTCACTCAACGTTTTATTGATAAACTGTGTGTAAAAAGAGCGGTGCCATTAAATCACCGGTTTCAGGTACGTACGGTACCATCTGGATGGTTTCAAGGTTAGCAGATAAAATCTAGAGGAAACACTGCAATACTCACATTACATTATCAAACCAAGCAGAGCCATATTAACAATTTCCTGTGCCCTGGGCAACAGGAGTCAAGACCCCCCCATCCCCAAAGCATCCATTTCAAATTCACTATCATCAAGAGCACACATTATAGCCTATACTTCCATACTAACAAATCAGGCTTATTTTTTCAGACGAGAGTAGTCTAGATGATTACTCTTCCCATGTTAATAACGCTGTTACCGTTACTGTGGACAAATACGGCGCGTTAGTATAATTCAAGCCAATCAGAGGTAGAGTTGGGCGGATGTTCATAAACACGCATGGTCGGACACATAATGAACGACACAAGCAAGTCAGTCAATGAGGGACAGGTATGGCGTCATGAAATCAAGAAGGGGGGGTAACTTTTCCCGCTAAAGATTTTCCACCATGGTCAGAAAACATATGACTATGACTCTGGAGTGACTACTTGCTCCCAAGCTAATTGCTGTCACTTTCTCACTAATCCCTCGCTTTATCACCCACACACACACGCCGGCTCGATGCACACACCAGCGCAAAAGAACAAACTTCAGGCCACTTACATTATTTGTACTACAAAGAGTATATATATTTATTTTTTATTTTTGCTACAGTGCTTAACAAGCATCTTTAACTTTTGCCCAGTTGTGGCCTGTTGAGGGGAAATAAATATTTCAAAACATCTATGTATTATTTTTATTGATACACTAGACATAATGTCTACATACATGGCATCTGATTGGAGGCTAGTCTCACTTTGTCCCACAGCAACATTAAAAGAGTTTAGATGTGTGTTCAATGTTTCTGTTAATAATGTATAGTATTAAGTGTCCATTTCCTTATAATATTCAGATTTATCATAAATAATTGAACATGCACATGTATTTTAAGTTCTACTTAAGAGAGGTGGAAGCATCTGAGCATTTCAAAATTTGAAAAACTTGAAAGTAACAATAGTTCTGAAGTAACTAGTTAGGGCCCCAGCGCTGACAACAGCAAAGTGGGTGTAACTACAGTGTATGTTGTCATATCTGCTTGAAATTTCCGGCCAAGTCCCGGCCTATGGACATCTACAGGCCAATATTGACTTTTGGAGATAGCGCCACCAATTGGCAACAGGAAGTCAGCCTTATAGGACAAACATCATCTGACTTACATGAAACTTAATATGTGACCACATAAACCATAATCTGTGGTCTACATGTGATACTGAGCCGCCCCCTATACTTTAACCACTCACTCACCCAGGCCACGCCCCTTCTATAACATTTTAACCGTTTAAGGTCTTGTGTGAGGTGTAATTGAACTCAGCAGAGAGTTCCTTGTTCATTGGTGATGGTTTGACCCACCCCCCTATTATTTGGTGACGCCCCCTTTCACAGATAATGAACTATATGACGTAGAGTCTTGTTTGAGGTATCATTGAACTCAGCAGGGAGTTCCATCTTCATTGATGACGATTTACAATGTCTGAGAGCAACACAAATGCACGGCCCCAAGTAGCAGCATCCGCCAGTAACCCAGACAGGCGCATATTAGCGAGGGCTCATCCAACATTGCTTCCAGCTTAAATTTTAAGTTAGATTAACATTTTCTGGTTGTTTTTTCATTTACTTCCTGTTGTTTATTGTCCAGCCTTTGAGATTACCTGTCCCCACCCTAATGTGTTGCACCTGTGTCTCATTGTCTCCCCTGTCTTGTTTAAGTTCAGTCTTCCCCCTATCCCAGTGCAAGATCGTCTGCTTCCCTGCGTTCAGCTTTCAAGGATTTTTCCCTGTGTCCTGTTATGTCCTGGAGTTCCCGTTTTGGATTTTGACCATTGCCTGTATTTTTGGATTTCCCTTTGCCTGGCGATTGGGACACTGTTGCTGTAAGTTCATTAAGCTTGATAAATAAATTTTACCAGTTTGAGGAAGTGCTGTCCACCATTCAGCATGAGTTTAGAGGAACGACGGAGGGTCAGCTGAAGTTACAGAAAGCCATCTGTGAAGAAGTTCCCCTCCTTCCTATGCAGTTTCAGTCTCTCCAGTCTGTTACTGCACCACCTGTCTATCAAGGCTCCATGGGTCCGGTTACACTTGTGTCAGCCTATGCATCTAATATTTGTTTCTATGGTGCGCTCACGCTGGAGTTAACAGACTGCTCCTTTGTGGTTGGTGCGGACTTCTATGCTGTGTGGGACCCAAATATTGATCAGTCAAATGCGAAGATCAACGGGCGTTTAAGCACAAGCCACAAGTGCTCTGAAATCATGAGCCAGCAGCTTGGGTTTTATGGATTATTGGCGTGCAGTTAATCCCACCTTTAAGGATTATTCCTTTTTCTCAGGTGGACATACATCTTTTTCCAGAAGAGATTTTTTTTTGCATCCCCTCAATTGTTTCATTAAATTCATAAAGCGGTGTTGCTCGCATTGTTTGACCATAAAGGGGTCCTTTGCACCACCACCCTAGACCGTCTCTCTCAACGTGCTGCTAGATGGCGTTTTAATACTTCTTTACTGAAATCATCACTCAGTTTATAGCAGAATTCCAGATATTTGCAGACATCGGCTCAGTGGTAGAGCGGTTGCCTGCCAATTGGAAGGTTGGTGGTTCAATCCCTGGCCCTGTAGTCCCATGTCGAAGTGTCTTTGTGCAAGACACTGTTCCCCGAGTTGCCACCGATGCTGCGCATCGGAGTGTAAATGTGTGTGTGAGTGTTTATCTGATGAGCAGGTGGCACCTTGTACGGCAGCCTCGGCCACAGTGTATGAGTGTGTGTGTGAATGGTGAACTGTATGATGTAAAAACGCTTTGAGTAGTCGTTAACACTAGAAAATTGCTATATAAATACAATACATTTACATTAATGTTGGCTCTGTAGAGGATCTCGGGATATTGTGGGAAGCAATAAAGGGGTTTATTAGGAGCAACACTATACTATTTTGCTCTTATACGCGCAAAGCTATGTCACTGACACTGCAAAACCTAGAAGCAGAATTCACAAGATTGGACTCACTGTTACAAACTAATTTTACTGACCGGGTAGCTTTTAGATCATTAGTCATGAAAGAAATAAACAACATTCTGAAACAGAAGTCTGAATTTCAAATTCATTCTAATTCATTCTAATTCATAGAGCAAGACAGTACTATTACTTTCAGGCTGCTAGACCTAGCCACCTTCTTGCTTTGAGATTAAGGTCCATTGAATATTTTGCAGATATTCCCACTATTAAAGATGGTATAATATAATAAAAGAACTGACCCTGTCAAAATAAATAAATTCTTTCAAGCATTTTATTCCAATGTGTCTGAGGTTACTTTGGATGAATCTTACTGTGAGAGCTGGTTGAATCAGCTTGACTTGTCTCAGTTATCATCAGAGGAATCGGATAGCTTGAACAGATTGATTGCTATTGAGGAATTTAGATTGGCAGTACCGACTATGCAAAAAGGTAAATCACCGGGCTTTGAAGTGATTTCCCTTGAATTCAATGTACCTTTTTTGGAACAGTTAGGCCCTTTCCTTCTTGATGTTATTAATTTCTCTGTTGAAAAGGGTGAATTTTCAAGGGATGTTAACACAGCTTGAATTTCCTTACTCCTGAAAAAGGATAAGGATCCTACAGAGTGTTCTAGCTATCTACCCCTGAGCCTGCTTAACGCTGACATAGAAATCTTTGGATTTTATAAAGGATTCATTATAAACGAGACTAGCAGCAGATAACGTTAGACGCTTTCTCCACATTGAATGATGAATGATGTTACTTCTCTCTCTCTTGATGCAATGAAAGCCTTTGAAAGACTTGAGAGGTCATTTCTATGGTCAGTCTTGCAGGTGATGGGCTTTGGCAAGACTTTCATTGGTATAATTGAAGTTTTGTTTTCCATTCCCTCAGCCCGAGTCTCAACCGAACACACCTCCTCCACTTTATTTCCACTTTCTAGATCCTCCCGCCAAGGTTGCCCCTTGAGTCCTGAATTATTTGTCATTTCTGTAGAGCCACTGGCCCAAGCCATTCGCCAATGGATTATGGTGTCACCATTTTGCATTCGTAGTACACGGCATCATCTATCATTATTTTACAATGTTTTGGTCTTTTTAGAAAACCCCTCTGTCTTTTCCTCACCTTCCATCTTTATGCCAGGCATAGGTAAGCTTATCAGGCTTTAAAATTAACTTGTCAAACTCTGCACTACTTCATTTAAATGATTCTGCCCACTACGCAACCATCTCTGCCGACATCCCCATTGTTAAGCAGTTTAAATATTTAGGAATTGAGGTCTTCCCCTGCTTAAACCAGATTATAACACATTACTATTCTTTTGCTCTGAACAGCATTTTGAAAGATATGGAAAAGTGGATTGGTCTCCCCATGTCTATTCAAGCCCGTATCTCAGTGGTTAAAATGAATGAATGAAATGAATGTAAATTACAATCAGCGGTATCTAAATTTATCTGGAAAGGCAAGCGGCTGCATCTCAAGATGTCTACTCTACAGAGGAGGAAAGAAGATGGTGGGCTTTCAATTCCAAACTTTAACCATTATTTTTTTGTCCTTAAGACCCCTCCTCACCTGGTTTAATCTAGATGTGTCTGTTGGTTGGCGTACCTCAAAAGGTGCTATGATGGAGCCTGTGTCACTTCATGACGTTCTTTTTGCCAATGTTTCTAACAAACAGCCCCATTATCGCTCATCTTATCAAAACTTTTTCAGCTGAAGATTAGCTGAAAACATACTGCCATATTGCTTGTAACTGGAACACTTTTTCCCCATTATGTAAATATTCACAGCTCCTGATTGGTTGGAGGCCAATAACAACCCCACAATGGGAACAAAGAGGAGTACATGGTCTAAAAGACATTTTTGGTGAGGTTGGATTGTTACCTTTCTCTGATTTACAAAATGCATTCAGTCAACCACGTTCCTCTTTTTTTCTTTTACATTCAGTTAATGTCAGTACTCAAGGCATGCAGTGTTTCCTGGCAAAGGCCTTTGCCCATTCATCCTATTTGGAAGTTGTTTACTGTGCCGCCTAAAAACTGTGGTATGGTATCCAGGCTTTATCAGTTGTTAGTGATATCTGCCCATCCTATTGAGAGGATCTCAGCACGTGATTACCCTGTGTTGATCTTGACTGGGATGATGTATGGTCTAACATTACAGAAGTACCTCGCAATCCAGACAGTCATCAGATTCACTACAATTTCATTGTATGGGCATATCTCAGCACCGTGGAAATGCACCACATGAAAATAATTAACAGCCCTTTATGCCCTTTCTGCCAAATAAAAGCTCAATGTACATGTCTTCACATGTTCTGGGAGTGTTCTCCTGTTGGTCATTTCTGGAAAAATGGCTGTTTGAAATGTGGTTACAAGAACAAACATTTTTAGTCATTAAGATCTTTGAAATGACATGCTGTAATAGTAAATGGTTACAATGGTAACTGGAGTTCCTTAATTAGTATATTATAGTTTATACAAGGTGAAACGTGGTTTACATGATCATTACATACAGCTGAGGGTGGTAACTTTTCGGTCATGAATTACCACCGATTGCTTAGCTTTTATAAATCCACTTGTGATTTCTTTGATCCCAGGGTGTGTCGGATGGGTAAATGGTGATTGTCCTCATGCTGTTTAAGTTGCACACCATGTTGCCTCCTCTTTCATAGAGAGCTTGTCCATCACAGAAGATCTGATTAAAGTGATTGAGAGCTTGTCCACTAGTTGGGCTGTTAAAAGGGTTTGATGTGGAACTTTGACAGGAATCACTTTTAGGATCGTTCCAGTAAGCGAATGTCACATTAATCTGACATAACAAATAGTACGTTTTTGCAAATTTGTCAATAAAAGCCACATAATCACCTTTTTTATAATTGATGAGGCACCATATATTGTCAGAAGAATGATTTTTTTTTTTCTCCGTGCATTGAAGAAGTTAGAAGTTAAGTTGTTTACAGCATTGCATAGCTGATTGTTTCTCCCTGGAAATCCATAAAGCTTCACCGTATGGCATATAAGAGAGTGATGTGCATCCAACTATATCACCAATCTTTTCTGTCCCAAGCTTAGGTCATGTGCCACTCTTTGTCCTGTCTCCCTGCAGAGAAGAGGTAAATAGAAGCAACAACAGCTGTTGAATAGGGTGTCTCTCTGCTTAGGCTTAAATAAGCATCTCACTAGTAAGATGGACGAGAAATGTTGTATGGCCAGAACATTGGCTTCTAGCTAAACTCCTCAGCTTACTTTTTACCAGTGATGCCTCACATGATTAAGGTTGTTCTGTGTGTTAGTTCATTCTTTATATAAAATGTTAAATAAGGACCATTTCCCATATCTAGTTAGCATTGTGAAGCTTTTTTTGAGCAACAAATACTATTGTCTTATTTGTAATTCATGTTTATGTGCCGTCTTTGGGATATCTTAGAAAATCATTTAGAATATAAAGTCAGCATTCCAAACTGGGAGCACAGCTTGTAAACACTAATAGACTGGGAAATATAGTTCTCAGTATTTTCTATTGATTAATGATAATAAAAGTCAGGAAATCCCGGCCTGCTGCATCAATTGACAATTTATTTTTATCTGGAGCCAATATACTATAAATGACAGGAGTTTTAAGTTGAAAATGTTGAACCTGTGACTGAAAAGGTGAGCAACTTTTATTAGCTTAATATTGACTTCTTCATTAGCAACCACTATTGTTTTCAGCAGAAGTTGTATAGCTGTACCACTTGAATGCAGTGTACGGAAATAGAATCATGACACAAACACATGCAAAAGTAATACAGTTTAATTCAAATAAAACCATGCAACAGGTCACCCTCACCCTGATTAGATTCAACCAGTTATAAAATAAACATCCAAAGCCGTACATTGCTTTCAGTGGGCATTCACTGTATGAGAGAAGAGACAGCATGGAGTATACACAGGTCAGCCCAGAGACTGAAGAAACAAACAGCAAACAAGAAAAAATCACAGATCCTCCTGCTTAGCACAGGCCACAGTACAGTGTTTCTAAAAAAAAAAATAAGGTGCCAAGCGCACTATGTTCTCTGGAGAGAGAAAGCACAAGGACCTGGAGCCCCCCACCCACATCCCAACCACTGGCTGCTAATAATCAATCACCATCACAAAGCGCTAAGACCCATATGGCACACAGAAGACAAGTCTGAGAACATGAGTAATGAGCTGTCAGTGCCTTGTTGATAAATACATTGCTAAATGTCTAGTAGCAGTTTTATTCCTGTGTACTGGACATGCACTTGTTTAAAGAAGGCCTGTGAAATTCACATCGTCAGGATTGCGGAAGCTGTGGAATTTGAGACCAACAGGGCCTTTGAGACCAAGCAAAGCATTGTTTGGGGGCACATTTTCTTCTATGTGAAGCGAATCATACTGCAAGACCTTATGGTTTGTTGTTCTAAAAAACAACCCAGAGTAATCCAAACGTTTACCTTTTGGTTTGTGGTTTCAGAAGCAGATTTATTTTGCGGCGTAATGGGTGGATTCAAATCCATCACAACAATACCCATATAACAGGGACTATTTGTCACCAACTGTGAAGAATTGGGCACGCACAAACATTACTGGTATACTCAGGTTATCAGGTATTATTTTACAATCTGGATGTAGTACACATAAATAACATGAGTAAGATGTACAGTATTTTTGTTTTGTATGTCTGGTCTGCACTGAGAACTTTAATGGATGACTGGGCTCCCTCTCTCGGTCCAATGGTAGGCTCCTAAGGGAGGAAGTGGGAGTCGAGAGTCTTGTATAACATGATGGTTGTGTAGATTGAAAGTGGTAGAGTTGCATGTGTTTGTGTGTGAATAACAGTGAGGGATAGCAGCAGGTGCCTCAGTTGCTGTACACCTGGCCTTCAGGCGGCTGGGAAAGCCTGTTGTTTTCTTTCATCATCATGTGCTGTCTGAGCTCCTGCAGCACCATCCGGATGTTGTAGGAGTTTTTCCACCTGCACAGCGCTGTCAGTGTCTTTATGTCCACCTGATAGAAGAGAAGAAGATATGGGCATTTATGGCCGTCAATTGTGCACCCTGGAATTTAGGTTAAATATATGGAATGCTAAAGCAATGTGTTGGCACAAAGAATGCAATTTAAGTATTTTGAGAGATGCATAAATCAAAATATATGCATAATTGTAAAACCAATTTTAGAAGCTAAAATTAGTATTACTGGCAGAATTAAGAGTAACTCCTACTATAAAGTATGGTTGGTTTAAAAGGTAATTAAGTGCTCTGTATTTTAGGGCTTAACTAGCTCCTAAGTGTGAGAATTTCAATCACAAGAACTGCTAACAGTCAGCTGCAGCATTTGGAAAAATACAACACAAATACAAGCATATTTCATCATGTGGAGATAATGGTTAGAAATAGGGCTGGGCGATATGGATAAAATCCAATATCACTATCAATATTTAAGCCCCACTGACAGTGGAACAAAGTTACTAAATCAGTGTTTCTAACATGAGCACCCTAGTAGTGAGCCAACAACTTATTACTAAAAGCTACCATTGAGGCTGAAGCACAAGTCAAGCCTTAAATTTAACTTGCACCAGGGGCTACTACTGACTACTCAGTAGTTTTTGGTAAATTGTGTGCATATTGCATACAACTAATAAACACTTAACATGTAGATCAAACAGGAAAGAGTGGTAGATGGTGAAACTTGGATACTTACCACACCATTTGAATTGTGAACGCCGCTCAGGTTGATCTTGTTCACAAAGCGCACATGAGGGGGATACTCTGGGTATCTGGATCCACATTCTATTTTCAGACTGTATATCCTGCCTTCATAGACAGTCTGCAATTAAAGAATATATGACAGGTTAGCTCAGCTTGTGCATTATATATTAAGATATTATTACGTTATACAGTGGAATTCAGAAATCCCAAAGGTATGATTTTTTATACCATAAGTAAAAGTATGCAAGTATTATCAGCATTTTTAAAGTAAAATCATTGTGCAAAAAAAAGAAAAGAAAATCCTGTCGGTGTTTTCCTATAATATATGGTATTTCTGGAGTAATATTACTGAATTGTCTATGTTAGTATTCCTCAAAAAGTGGGCCTTGGGACCAGGGGTGGTCTGCCAGAGGGGCCCTGGTGGTAAAAAAATGTTTCTAAACCGTCTGAGAGCAAATCCAAAGCCTAGTAGCCTAGATGTGATGTTTTCAATATTAAATGCACATGGATGTCAATTTATACATCACTGTTGGAATTGGATGTTAATAAAATTTATGAACAGTTTTAGTTTCTCCAAAAAAATACTATACGCTATACTGGTGACTTCAGGGACACGGAAGATTGTGGGTTGCTTCTACATCATGTTGGACTCAGGCAGTGGCCATGGTGTCTGGAATAGTTAAGCTGTAAGCTGACATCACCCTGTTTCTTTAGCATGCTACCAGCAGGTAAGCTGTGCCGTTTGCAGCGATTTCAGCTTCTCGAATCCCGTGGTTAACATAGCCTGAGATACTCGGTCGGTTTGGTATGTCACAGGAATATTCTTTTTCAATTTTTAACTTTATTTTTATAGGACAGCTGAAGACATGAAAGGGATGACACGCAGCAAAGAGTCAGAGTCAAACCCGAGGAGTAAACTATATACACTCACCGGCCACTTTATTAGGTACCCCATGCTAGTAACGGGTTGGACCCCCTTTTGCCTTCAGAACTG
>NC_048410.1:26113463-26167068 GCF_013103735.1 Etheostoma cragini | reverse complement strand
GTGTGTGTGTGTGTGTGTGTGTGTGTGTGTGCGCTATAAATATTCTTTTTTTTTTCCTGGGTAGGGTACTGTTGTACGAGTCAGACCAATTAACACAAGATTAGGGTAGTGCAAAATAGATAAACATCAGCTACTGCCATCGGTGTGTGTCACCGTATTTGCGAGTGAGAGTAAATATGGCGGATATTGGCCAACTCCAATCTCCAGCCGATACATTGGTGCATCACTAATTTAATGGAATTACAGAAGAATAAGGTTGATTGTTCCGGTCAACTGACAACTGGATTGATGGTTTAACCCTCATGTTATACTCGGGTCAAAAAAAATAAGCACTTATAATGTCAACATTAGAACTATCAAATTACTTTTTTTAATTTAAATTTAATAATTTTTTAAAGCACCCACAACATTGAAAAAGTGTCAAAAAAAGCAATAAGTGACTTGACATTGTTGACGGGAAGACAACACAAGGGTTAAGAAGGGCTCCATTAAAAAAAAAAAATCTAATTAAACCTTTAACTAGAGATGTTACAATTCCAAATGTTGCTGTACAAATAATTGTGTCAGAAAACAATTGCTATTAACAATATAGTATGTCTCTTTCACTTAGATTTACGAGTACTTATCTGTCTGACACTGTTCATCAATACAAGGGTGAAAAAATACTTTGACAAGGGGTCTTTTGCGTTTCTTTAGACACATTTGGATGGGTGGCGCTAACAGGGTACCCCTAATTAAATTTAAGACTTTTTAAGACCTTTTTGTGATTAACAATGTTTTTTTACGAGAACACAAACCAATTTACACAAACACATCCCCTCCCTTCCTGAACCTCCACACTCATCACCACATATGCTGCAGGCCTCGGCTGTCAATCAGGGTACACATCCTTGGCTAAAAATGAAGATAAAATAAATAAAACAAAACTCCACAGAACATGGCTTCTGGGAGCCCTTCAGAAAGGTAACATACTTTCCCAATTCTTGAACCTATTTAACATTTTTAAAAGGAACACGCAGACGTATTTTGACTTTAGCTTATTCACTGCTACCCTAAGAGTTAGACAAGTTGATATATACCCTTCTGATCTCCTTGCATGCTGTAACTCTGTCTGACGGCCCCCGCATTAGCTTAGCGCGGACGCAACTAGCCTACTGCATCCAATAAGTGACAAAATAACTCCATGTTCCTATTTACATGTTGTGATTTTTTTAGTCACAGGGTGTACAAATAACAAGGTCACATGAGACAAAACCATCTTCTAACCGCATACTAACTGGGAACTATATTCTCAGAAAGGCGAAGTAATGGTACTTGGGTGGAGTGGTTACATAGACAGTTAACGAAATAGTGATTAATGCCAAACCAAAAAGCACCAAAGACACAAAATAGTCTTTTTTTAAGCTGCAGTTACCTTGGCTAAGCTCTGGATGCAGTATTCTGATCAGTGAAACAGACAAATTAGAAACACTTAAATTGAAAATCACCAAAATACACCATACTGCACCATACATGGTTTTAACTAGACAGGAAGGGGAAAGAAAACTTATATTTTAAAAATTAACTAAAGCTGTCAACAGATGTAGTGGAGTAAAAGTATTAAGTAAAAGTAGCATAAAATGTAAATACTCAAGTACCTTGAATTTGTAAGCGTACAGTGATTGAGTAAATGTACTTAGTACATTCCACTACTGCACCTGAACTGTATCTGCTGATGAGGATTTTGTGATTACTACAATTCTATACTATTCATTTCAATACATGTCTAAAAAAGCTAGATGAAGGTCAGAAAGCGAGGACTAACGTTTCATACTATTAATGAGGTGAAACAATGAGATGCACAAAGCTTCTGATTACAGCTGCTCACAAAGCTCAATGTGGTTTGTCAATTCTGTGTCTGTCACAATACTCTACAGCTGGAAAAAAAAAACAGTTTGGGTTAACACTGAGGTAACACTGAACGGTATGACTTTACATTTGGGGAAAAAAGAAAAAACTAGTTACCTTGTAGACTCAAACTAACTTACTGCTATTGCAACCCAGCCAACAACATCTTATATATGTTGTCAAATTACTTCCTGTGCCACAGTGGTAAAGGAAAAAGGTTGCACTACAAGTGCATTTATGCACTTCTGTTTATTTCTAAACCACACACGGAAGATCTACATCCTCTTGATTTACTGTTCATCATAGCACAGAGACAGCATTTGAGAAAATTACTAATGACCTCCTAATTGCATCAGACAAAGGACTCTCTGCACTGGTGTTATTGGATCTTAGTGCTGCATTTGATACCACTGACCATCATATCCTATTAAAGAGACTGCAACATTTAATTGGCATTAAAGGAACTGCTCTAAGCTGGTTTAAGTCTTATTTATCAGATTAATCTCAGTTTGCACACGTTAACGATGAATCCTCCATGCACGCCAAAGTTAGTCACGGAGTCCCACAAGGATCTGTGCTCTGTCAAATCCTGTTCACTTTATACATGCTTCCTTTAGGCAATATGATCAGGAAAAACTCCATAAACTTTCATTGTTATATATATTCAATTATATCTATCAATCAAGCTGGATGAAACTAATCAGTTAGCTAAACTTCAAATGTGCCTTCAAGATGTTAAAACCTGGATGACCTGTAATTATTAAACTCAGATAAAACTGAAGTTACTGTTCTGGGGCCCAAGCACCTTCGTGACGCATTATCCAAAGAGATAATTACTCTGGATGGCATCACCCTGGCCTCCAGCACCACTGTGAAGAGTCTTGGAGTTATATTTGATCAGGACATGGTGTTTAATTTTCACATTAAGCAAATTTCAAGGACTGCCTTTATTCACCTATTGCAAGAATCAGGAATATCCTCTCTAAAAATGATGCAGAAAAACTAGTCCATGCATTTGTTACTTCTAGGCTGGATTACTGCAATTCTTTATTATCAGGCTGCTTGAAAAAATCCATAAAGACTCTTCAGCTGATCCAGAATGCTGCAGCACTTGTTCTGACAGGAATTCTCTCTTCCTGCTACTCATAGAGCGTCACCTGACTCATTATGGATGGGTCCAGCACAGGTCGGGTCAGTGGAGTTACACACGTCGTGTGTATGAAATGTCTGTATCATCACTGCGCTGCATTTTTATGAACTATGATATTCTGCCCATTGGTCAGGTCTCTTGCGGCTCCAGCAGCTCCGTCTACACGCTATTACTCTACAAACTGAAGTTAGTTGCATTCAATAACTTTGTCTGTGTTTTTCGCCGTAGCGGCCGTGATAGAGTTACCAGCGGAAACACTGGTACAAATACAGGTTTGCCTCTCATGCTTAACAATACACAGCTGTGTTAATAACAACTAAAACTGTGGACATTTGTGTGTCGCGAAGAGTAAGAGGAGGGAGTGGAGAGGAGAGAACCAACACAGGAACGGCTTTACAGAAGAAATGGGTCATGTAATGCAAAATTAGGCCATGTCAATATAAACAACATTGCAGCGTATGGACATTAGGTGCACTGATGCGTCCTAGATGAAAAATATTACTCAAGCCCTAGAGCCTTGTGAGCTAACAGACACCAATTAGCACCGACTAGCACTGGTTACCAGTAGTATTGCTGTGACTAATACAGACAGGACAAAATGTAAACTGGTAAACCTTGAGACCAACGTTTAACCGACATATATCTGTTACATTTTCCTCACAATACTGTCCTCTATGACGGTCAACATCTAGAAACTAAGCTGCGTGGTGCAGTGAACAACTATGACTGGAACAGGATCAGACAGTGGTTTAAGGAGCGGTAGACTGGCTTTGCAAAAAAAACTAGAGCGTTCTATTAAATGACGCTTTTTGCTCGATCACGCAAACTTGATCGTGGGAAGTCAAAATTGTTAACGTGATTAAAATTGTATTAATTGTGCAGCCCTAACGTTAACTTAAATGCAATCTGTGTAATATTTTCAGCTCATACAGAGAATTATGAGGGCATGTGAAACAGTGTACACATCATCTGATTAATACAGGCAGTTAAAAAGAGAATGGTCTCTTAAAATATGTTGCTTGTAAGTAGGACATAGTATGCACCACCTCCGCCTTATTGTGAGCCAAGAAAAAGCCTGCTATTGGCCAACTGAAGAGCAGTATGATGTACGTAAAGGTGGCTCACCTTTGAAGGGCCAATGATCATGCCATTCCAGTGAGTAAGTGTCATGTCGTCATCATCTTCAAGTCCCCAGCTCACTGTACCGTCTCCACCTCCTTTCTGACCTTCCTCCAGTTCCTCCAGCAGCCGAAAGCTGCGGGGAACTACGATGCCTATGTAGACACACACACACATTTTAGGCCGAACTTTTTTTTTGAAAAATAATGTAATCGGAATACTTTTTACAAGATGACTAAAAAGTTTATTGGGAAATAATCACACTCAAATTACTGGAGAGAGTATGTAGGAAAGAGATCTGAATAGAAAATAAAAATGTACAAAATAAAACTATTAAAATATGTATGGTTCATCTCTCCACAACAATCACCACTCTAGTATGGTTTAACTGAACACACAATTTACCGATTTACATGCAGTAATATGCTAGATCTATACACACTAAAAGTATTGTAATGGATTCTGGTGGGTTTAACGACAGCAATGTCAAGAGCCTTTTCTAGTTTAACAAAAAAGGATCTTACTCTTTAACATGAAGGTCTATTTTTGTAGGGATCCTTTCCAGAATAATGTTATTCTGAACCTAGCAGTGGAAAAAAAACAGCACTTTTGGTGGACATTTGCCCTATGGAACTACATTACGTTGTTACTGTTTAAGGAGTTGGCTACTTCACTTTTAAATATAAAAACATACCACTAAGGACTGCTGTTTATATTACATAAGCAGTAAGACCATTTAAACGAGTTATTAAGTAAAATACATTGGGTTAATTTCCTGTTGACTAAGTACGTTTGAGTATTTCTTCCGGAATGACTCTCCAGTTGCTGGACAGCTATCGTCATCTACGCAAACAAGTGTTGGGTTTTCACGTTCACATTAGCTACCCATCAAGCTGGTCATAGGCGAACAGAGTAACCCATCAATACCACAGAATCATGTGATGTTTGATGTGTAATGAATCCGCATGTAGTGCTAGCCTTTTCTTTGACCAGCTAGCTTCATAATGGTAGATCAAGGTTGTTGCAGACTGCCGAGTGTTGCTCAGAGAATTGTGGGCCAGTTTAGCTATAGCCAATGAGCTAGCTAGCTAACTAACGTTAGCATCGTTTGTGACAGCATTGTTCGCTTAGCTACAGCCAAAACTCCACTGCAGCTGGATTCTTGGCAATTGCAAAATTATTGTGCGAATAATTTGGTACAGTGGAAAGTGTACTTCTTACACAAAATCAATGAAAAGACACAGACGTATAAACTGTCGGTGAAGTCAACTTACCTGATGCGGCGGAGGCCGCCATCTTTGTCACTGGTTTAGTTTACGGTCGGAAGCGCGCACGTACGATGATGTTAAGTGGCGCGTGTCCGCCTTAAGAAAAAAAAAGTAGCCTAACAATTATTGTGTATGTTATTTTCCCCATTAGGATAACACATATTTTCACTTGACCTGCTTCATGCTATTGGTATAAGTTAGTTCTGTTTTTAAGACTGGCGTTTATTTTTATTGAGCGCTGCTGGCCCAGCAAAAGGCTTTGTCTCATCCCCAGACCAAAACGGGGATCTCTCTGTATGTCAAACGGTGTGGATGAGATACTGCCATATGAGCAGAGCAACAACGTAATGCGCACTAGGCTACAGGGAAGTTTTTTTTTTTTTCTATGCCTATTGTGACTTTATTCTCGTATTATGTATGACCCTTTTCTCTCAAAATAAGATATTTATTATTTAAAATTAATTTATGTAGGCTATCATTCATATAAATAAGTCCCACATGCACATTTAAATGGTTACTTTCCCAAACAAAAGACGAAAAATGGGAGGGAGGAGTTATATTATATAGACCTACATGTGTGTTGACTCAGCAGAGATAACGTTAAATAAAAAAAGTTTATCTACAGGAGGATAAATATTAGGAAAGAAATACAGTTTTTATATTTTCAATTTTCCTGTGTTTTCCTTTACAAAAATAAAGAATTTCCAGCATAAATTAATTCAGAAAAAGGTAGAGATAGGTGTAAAATAAAATTACCAGAGTGCAGGAAATGATGTGTTTAATGATCATTTTTTTGGGGGGGCAGGACCTATGAGACCGGGGTTTGCCAGGCTAGCTGTGATTATGCAAAATGTTTGTGCCATGTCACCAAGGCCTTGAAGCTGCTACTCGTTGGGTCAACCTCTGTGCTATACCAATCGCCCATGTTGCCCCAGTTTTCCCACTAGCCCACCCTTATATAGCAGGCTAGAACCAGCCCTGGTGCACTGTGACATCACTCTTTTTCAAGATGACGTGCAGTGCAGCAGTTAATGTCGTGTTGCATCACTTGGCTTCAACATAGAAAATACAGAAATTGCCTTTGATTGTGACTGGCTGCTACTGTTTTTTTAACGTGAGCACAGGCAGCACTAAACAGCCCAGAACAGAGCACACTCTGACAGAGGTGGTTATTGAAAGTACGAGTTCACCATCTACTGGACAACACAGAAAGTGTCATTGGAGTTCAAACTTTATTGTTACACCATGTCTCAATAAGAGAGTAAATATGTTTGTGTTATGTTCCTTGACATTGCAGCAACTTTAACAATCATTTACACTTTTGGAGATACCCTGCTGACAGGCAAACAAATAAACAAAGAGACAAATATAGCATGATATCTTAAAACGATTTCAAAAAATTAGGCGGATCAACACCTGATTTACAAAACTCTAATTAAATCGGATGGTGATCCAGCATTTAATGTTTTAAAGATTTATTTACATTATTGTGTATGCCATGTGCCATCTTAGGAACTTTTTTAACCTAACTAACTATATTGGTGATGTATATTTTATGAGACCAACCCTTGAATCCTTCACTCAAAGGACACTGGGCTATGTCAATTTTAATTTCAGACATGGACAATTGTAAAAACTTCTCAGTAAATTATTCCCAAAAATGTTCTCCAGGAACCTTCAGGATTTGAAAAAAGGTGAGAGAAAGATTTTTGAAACGTGTTTGATGTACATCTGAGTTATATAATAAAGTAAGGTACATTACTTTTGGGTATGTTTGGGTATGTGATAATTAACATGCTGTGAGGGGGAGGCTGTCCTCTCACCCAAGCCTGCCCACACCTCCCCCAGCCATCAAGCCGGACGCCCACCCCCCATCCCCCATCCCAGCCAACACGCCCAGCTCTTCTCTCAACTCCAAAGACAAGTTGGTTCTCAGAGTGGCTGAGATGTGTGTGTGTGTGTGTGTGTGTGTGTGTGAACTTTGGGGATGAATGGCTCAGTGTTTTTCACAGGGACGTGAATATAGTGTGTTGCTCCTGACAGACAGGCATGCCTATTCACACTCTTTTCCATTTTTCAAACTCACTTCTCCGTCACCCTGCGAATGAATACGAGCCTGTGCTTAGAAACATACACACAAACAGCCAAACAGTCTAAAGGGTCCTAATAGAAATCCTGGGTATGAAAGTACTATTGACTTCAAAATAGTCTACACACACGTGCTGTACAGTGTTTTGTATTTAGCTTGCTAATAGTGGTTTGAATAGGTAATTCTGACATGTTCTAAATTATCTTTAACCTGTTGAATTAATAGATCATTTGTGTGTTGTTGTTGCATTGGCATTATTCCTTCCCTCAAGCTTATCGTCAGTCAAAAAGTGAGTCCAAAAGTATTTCATTTTCCTTTGGTTTTCTGACAATGGGATTGTGAGTTTCTACTGATGCTTAATGCCTTCATAGTCACTGGAACTCATCCCAACTAGGCACAGATTTTAGCGCTACATGTCAGACTGCACTCTCCGCTACTATCATAAAATGGGGGATTGAAAGAATGCCGGTTATCCCTTCATTAGGGTTCCACACATTATGAGAATCAATGCCAGGAAGAACTTACAAAAGACAGTCCCCACAACAAATTCAGGAAAAAAGGCTGTGTTCTAGTGGTTAAGAGCAAAAGAACCATCTCATGTCTTTTTTAGTGAAGGCTTAATGGCAAAACACATTAAAGGTCCCACGGCATGAAAATGTTTTTTTAGCCTCTCTATGGTTCTCCAGTGGCTAGAAATGGCGATAGTTGTAATGGCGCCCTGGGTATCCTGCTCTGCCTTTGAGAAAATGAAAGCTCAGATGGGCCAATCTGGAATCTTGCTCCTTATGAGGTCATAAGGGGCAAAGTTACTTCCCCTTTCTCTGCTTTGGAATTTGGCCAGCCCATGAGAGAGAGACATCGTGGATTTTAAACGGGAAAAGTGGCAGTTGGTCAGAGCCACACCCAGAGCCTCCACCTTGCTCCCCCCAATCTATCGCATTTTAAAATTAAAGCTTTATAATATTAAGATTTACCAATACTGTGTCATAAGCTCAATATATTCAGATGCATCATATACAATGATATGTTATTTAAACAACCAATATGACATATTATATACTGTATATTCTATATATAAAGACATGTGATCTCATTGTTTCTGGGTATTGACCTTATCTATGGCTAAATTATGTTGCAATGTTAACGCCAACATTTGTGTAATGTTCCGATCACAATATTTACTGACATGCCTTCATAAATTGTTATCATATAACATTGAAAATATACTCCTGTATTGAGTAGACCCGACTGTTGTTGTCCAGCCTTTGAACTAGGAGGTGGCATGGTGAGTGATCTTTAAAGAGTGTGTGGTTTATCTATCTTCAGTCCTCATTACAGGAGATTTAGGAAAGAGGGGAGATAAAAGGCTGCTTTTCACTACAGGGGACACTTCAGAGACAGAGGGAGAGAGACCCTCCTTAAAGATGACAAGACTGTGCAGCAGGTTTTGTGATCTCTGTGTGGTCTCTATTGGTGTGCATCTACTGTGTCAGAGTGTGACATGTCCTGTAAATGGAGGAGCAGAAAATGTCTAACCCCTAGACAACTTCATGGAGCATAAGAAATATTTCCATCTTAAATTCCAGTCATAACAGATTAATGCCTAACTTATTCTTAATTGCATGCTGCATTATAGCTGATGACAAGTGCTTGTTAGAAAGTAGCACAAACACATTATACAGTATTTATTCATCTCTTTCATTTCCTTGCATTAGCTGACTTAACAGTACATAAAGCTTGGAAACTCAAAAAGTAGTGGTATTAAAAATGGGGTCATGCATTCCCAGAGCTGCTTGAGAGAGATGAGTTAATGTCATATTAAAATCATAGCTTTCACCCTTTCAACCAATCATAGAAAACTGTTAGCCTGTGTATTTAAATAGAGGTCTGTAAAGTGACAAACTTTGGGAATCAAACGGGATCAAACTATCATTGCTGGATGGGATCAGGACGGAATGCACATCTCCAACTGACCAAAAGGGGTCTGCCATGTACCAGCCATTTCTCTGGCAGCTGATGCTGCCTTGACATGCTGGGGCAAATATTGGAATATGTTAAATTGCAGCAAACATTGAAAACAACACAGTGGAGCCTAAACATGACATGACAGGATTTCAGTTAATGATCACGTTTATCAAACAGTCGGGGATCCTTCATAACTAAGTGGGCTATAGTCTTAAGTGATGTGACTGCTAAAATAAAGATTTAGTTTCGTACACTTCCAAACTTGTGCAAGGTTTTGCAATGTCCTTTGAGATGTGGTCGTTGTGATTTGATAGAAACTCAATTTAACACCATTACGTTGACTAAAAACAGAGCATTGGTGTAACACTGCCGTTTTTAAGCAGCCAGTGAAGCATCACGAGACTTTCTACTAATTTTTAAATCGAAAATACGAGGAGCACTTGAAGGCAGCATGATATATCCCCCTTTGCCAAACCCCTTTTTACGCTTGTGGGTAGCTGGCCGCTGAGCGCAGCACCAAACCATTCCCACCACTACTTACCCCGCCGGCTACATGTGGGGGGTAGAAACCTGCTAGGTAAAACCAAGCAAAGGAAAGAAACTAAATTAAGCGTCACTTTTTACTGCATGGAATAACTGCACTGATTTGTCCCCCACCGAGACGTTAGGAGTGTAAACTAGTAAAAGTTTGATGCCCGACAGCACATTTGCAAGTCCGGACTGATCGACAATGGAATTTGTGATCTCGTAACCACGAGAAATAACGTTTATCTGTCTGCCGGTTTCAGACGAATTGGACAACGTTACACTCATTGAAAACCTTCTTGCTTCGCTGAAAAGAGGAGTAAACCTGCGTTTTGAGCAAGTGACTGAAGAGTTGTACACAGGGCAAGGTGAGTGGCAGTCTGGGCCGTGTAGTCCTCTTCTACTTAACACGAGCTACTCTTCTTTATCTAATTTAAAATTAAAACTGCGTGTGTTTTCCCACGTGTTTGCCCTCTAAATGACCGAGCCTCTGTCATGTGAAGACTGAAGAGCAGTACCAATGACGTCGTAACGTTATTTAAAAAAAACTTTTCAGCTTTCACTATCTTTACGTGCATTTTTAAACCATTGCCCACTTTGTTTTCATTCAGACTCAATCAAAAACTGGTCCACAGTGTGCTTCACTTGAGTTAGCTAACTTAGCCAATACACATCCTCTAGGCGGCGTCGCTTTTAGGGACCAACGTTATCTTTCACTAATGTTCATTATGTTGAATGCTCTGTGACTCCATGTAACGGTGTTTAAATGCCAAGTGAGTGAACAACTTTGGCATCTTATAGTGCCATATAATTTACAGGCACAACACAACAGCTCAGAGAGCAGCCAACGTTAGCCAACCCCCTGGGTCATCATCACTCCGACGGAACTTTTCACATTGACGTTACCTCCCTGGCTTAAACAAGTGTAACTTTTTCATATTACATTAAAGTGTTCGGATTTAGTTGCTATAACCCCCACTGTGATTCGCTATTAATATAAAGTGGGATTGGGTGATTTCAGCCAGAAAAAAAGGAAACCTCAAACAGGTAACCTGAAAATCAGATGACAAATAGTTATGCTTCAAATGACGTAGCCTAATCCCATCTTAAAATGATCATTCATTTAGCAAGCCTTACGTTTGCAGTCATTATAATTAATATATTATTGCCATTAAAAGAGGATTGTTCTTTCAGAACAGCATTAGCTACTTAATAAGTGTGCCATTCAAAAAAATGTGACTGCATGAACTGCAAATGAAGGCAGTGCAAGTTAATATAAGCAATCATAAATGCTATTGCTGATAATGGAGCTCTTTACAATAGAAAGTCAGATACAGGTCTTCATGTAATATCATGAAGACCTGTATATGACTTTTAACACAGTAACTTGTTTGATATTACACTTACTTTCAAATGTCATGGCAAATACATCCATCCATCACAAAGGCTGCCAGTGACTATGTGTGACCTTACCTTTTGTGTTATTGTGTTCCATGGGTGATGGTCTCCTCTCACAGTTGAGTGCCGTCTTAAACCATGTCCATCTGCTCCTATTGCCTCATTACAGAATTGGTGGCTTAGCATAAGCCAGTAAATGAGATGGAATATCCCCCCCCAATGATGAAAATTGCTCAATTATTTAAGATTGTTGGTAGGTAGTATTGGAAAAACGAGGGTGTGCCCAGAATATTGTGCCTAGTAGGGTATGGTGACATGATCTTCTGAACTTCTAAATTCCAAGAAAAAATTGTTTCCTGTGATAAACCACCTCTTAAAAAATCTCAACTCTATACAAGCAATCCCTAAAAACATTTGTTTAAACAGACCAACACGTTTCGGGGATTAAATTACTTTTAACGGCAGTAGAAAAGTGTAATTTCACTAAAATAGGTAATTTGGAGTATTTGTAACGTAGCTAAGTTTGTGTTGGACCCAAAACAAATGATCCCCAGTTTTCAAGTTGTAGAATAAAGATAGACAAAGGCTGAAACTACTGATAAAAAGTATGACGAGTTTTCCATTGCTTTCTCAAGTTAAAAGTTGTGGTCCATGTCAAATAATGAGTGTATGCCATTAGAATGGATGTTTAAGTGGACTACATTTTATAAACCCTGAAGTGAATGAGTGCTTGTTAGCAGAACTACTAGCCAGTTCAGACTTGTACCTGGATAAAGTCAGACATCAGCACCCAAAGGTGTCTCGACTTGTAAAATGACCCTTGGCCTTGTGTATAAATGCTGTCAATATGGTGTGCACATTTTACCTTTTTTTTTTTTTTAAAGCCTTGAAAAAGTTTTTCGCCAGATTAATGTAGAGGACTATTTGTTTTTTTCAATCATTCAGTGAGAAATGTTCATTATGGCTGTGACAATATGGATTTTTTTCTTACCGCGAAAAGCAAGAAATTCCCGTGGTATACGTACCGGAACCCCCTTTCAAGAGTAGCGTAAGTTAGAGCGATAATGGCAGGGTGCCTTAAGTAAGTGACGTCAATGCTTGTGTGGTCGCGCAAGGAGAGCAAGCCGCAACAGAGGGTAGTGTATGAGTGACGCTGTGAGGACAAGAGAGGTTAGCAAAGTTGGTGAGTTAAAAAGTGAACATTAAAACAACCAGCTAGAGCTCCTAATACACGGTAGGAAAGGCGAATACATTTCTCCTATACAAGACATTACACAGGTACTCTCGCATGTAGGCCTAATCAACACGAATGGAATGTTATTGTGTGTCATGGAACATTGCGCTCCCCAACTTGCGAAAGGTTGGATTTGCTCCATCTTTTGATGAGTTTTGTTTAGAAAACCTTAAATCCATGTAAAACACAATGTCATCAGACACGAGCCATGTTATTAGAACCAATGAATCCGTCATTAGACACAACGTGCAGACATGTGCAGGCCAATGTTTTTATGCTTTTTTTGGATTTTCCTTGTCTGTTATTGTTATATATTTTTTGTAACACATTTAATTCCAAATGGATCTTTTCTCTCCTACAAACAGCACTTTCTTAACTGCCTAAAACGGCTCACCCACATTTCTGTTTGAAATTCCTCAATTAACTATGTCATTGATTGAAAAAGCCAGCCCAGTTTTTCATAGGTGCTGCCTAAGCAAGCATAGCCCACCGATAGGATTGTTTGAATTTGGTTGACCAATTACAGCAAGGTGAGTTGGAGAAAATCAAATCACTATATTTTTTTTTTTTACCAAATACCTCCTATCGATATTGTGGCGAAATTGTTGGGTTGACAAATGGTGCTTTCACAAAATATGCACACAATGAGACTTTTTGATAAATAATCATTAGGTATGTTGATATATAGAGGATGTGGGTAAAGGCAAATAATAGAACAGCTAGAAAAATCTGGTGTGTTCTGAAAAAGAAACTTATGTTTTTTGAACATCAAGCATGTAGACCTATTCTAGTAGACCCCTAGAGGACAAATATGATGCTGAAAAGAAGTACAATAGGGGCTCTTTAAGGCAATGACATATAGTGATTTCTCAAAATGAAACAGAAAAAGGTATTGCATGGAATTATTTTCACTAGACTAATAAGTAGCAACCAAGTTTACAGATGTCAGCATTTAGAGAGGATTTGTAGAATTCATTGACTCTCCAATAAACAAGATTAACTGCACAAATTCTGTCACAGACCTGCCAAAGGTCAAAAGGTGCAGGGGGAAGGGTTTGACTGCTCTTGTTTTGTGTGCTGCTGTGTTTCCCACATATAGAGAATTAACTTGTGGTGGGTGGTGCACGATGTGATGGCACGGTGTGTGTGATGGCTGGGTTCAGTAATCAACAAGTCAACAAGGTTAAGAAACTATACCAGCGTTAAGAAACAATGACTACATAACATTAACAGATAATTTAGAAAGAAATAACTATTGTACATATTATTTAACCAGACTTGAAGATGATACATGAAGTGTAGCCTTTGATGTCAATGCTATGTCAATTAAATGTGGCTGGTTTGTCAAATCAATTTTATGGTTCATCAGATAAAATACCTGATTACCCGAAGCCAAAATGTTACATATACAAAATATGACCTTAAAGTTGTGATCCATACAGTAAGTTACATGTTATCATCATTAATTATTTAAATTCAATTTATTCAGGCTCAAGTCCGCAAATACAGTTCATGAATACGGGAACAGAGTTGAACTGAAGGGTCGGCTTGCAGCAATTAGCTCCCTTCAGCTGTTAGTTTCGGTTAACTCATTATAAAGATATGCTTGAGCGGAGACTGCCGCGGAGAGGCTGAACAGCCAGACTCTGATAAAAGCAGCTGTGGCGCTTCTCCAGTTTATCAATATAGACTATCTGGAAAGCCACAACACCACAAGCAGCATGCTAATATAGCGGATGTAGTCGCTACTACTAATGTGAAACCGCTGGTCTGTGGGCACTATAAAAATACATTGGTGATTAGAAAAAAATGGAATTTGGATTTTATCTACCTGGGCCGGGCGCTAAATTAGAACCTATCTATGGGAAACACTGGTAAATGGAGGGACTGCAGGGAGCATGTAGTGTCAAATTCTTTCATTGTACCTGCTTCCAACGAAACTCCTTAAAACAAACTCAAAAGTCAACCGCAAAAGTCACCCGTTGTCATCAGCTGAAGTGAGGGCATTAAGGCAAACAACTAAGAGGATAAGGGAACAGTCCCGTGATTTGTCTTTCTAAGCATGCCTTGTGTCATTGATGGTGTTATTCTGGTAATGAGCAGCTGGGGAGATATCAAGGATGGACTGAGGGTTTGATAAACTGGCTGGGGATGATCATTGGCTTGGGCGTTGATTAACTATCTGAACATTACCGCCAGGGCAGAGCTGTCATTGCATATGCAGTGATGTGAAAAAAAGGAATAGTAAGGAACGGGTAATGCCGCTCCTCCTTTTGTGTTGAACATACTCCTCGCTCTTTTATGAAGAGGAAAAATCCACTTATTGATATTCTTGACGTAGAATGCTTGTCATAATGGAGTGAGGAGTATGTTCATCACAGAAGGAATGTCTGAAACTGTCTTCTGGCGCACCCTTCTGATGTCATAATTGGGGGAAGCCGCTGTACTTTTTTCTAACTTTCTGAAACAATCTTGACAAACATGTCTAGTGTACACATCAAACGGCCAGATGTGTACAGGTATGACAGGATGGAATGTCTCCCAAACTATTTGGTCATTCTTAATGTAAAGGTACAATATGTAACATTTCTGCATTAAGATTGATTGATTTAATTAGGACAAGGCACATTAATCAACATTTCTGTAAATGCGCCATGGGCTAATTTTCAACTGTAGTCCCAGTTACCTAGCATGCATGTCTTTTTGCTGGGAGGAAACCCGAGCTCCCGGAGGAAACCCACGCATACATGGGTAGAACATGCAAACTCCACACCGGACCGGGGATTGAAATCTGCCCAGACCAGTGATTGAACACTGCAGTGCCAACTTGCTGTGAGACAGAAGTGCTAACCACTGAGCCACCGTGCATTTATAAAAATTTAAATGTCCAAAAAAAACGACTATTCCTTTGTTATATA
The DNA here is from genome assembly GCF_013103735.1 of Etheostoma cragini. Taxonomy (NCBI): domain Eukaryota; kingdom Metazoa; phylum Chordata; class Actinopteri; order Perciformes; family Percidae; genus Etheostoma; species Etheostoma cragini. The sequence continues at coordinate 26,151,515 of NC_048410.1, read as the reverse complement.
TTTTGGTGAGTTAAAGCTACACTATATCAGTAGAATAAAGTAAATACACGTCTTTATATCTACACTATATCAGTAAAATAAAGTAAATACATGTCTTTATATCTAACTATATCAGTAGAATAAAGTAAATACATGTCTTTATAGCTACTCTCTATCAGTAGAATAAGTAAATAGAAGTCTTTATATCCAACTATATCGGTAGATTAAAGTAAATACACGTCTTTATATCTACCCTATATTAGTAGAATAAAGTAAATACATGTCTTTATATCTACACAATATCAGTAGAATAAAGTAAATACACTATCATAATTGTTTCCAACAGTGTTCAAACACAGAGAAATCTGTTCATTTCAATGACGTTCAATTTAGTCGCCTGTCAATGGTGTCATAAAACCTTTGACCCCCGACAATATGTTTGAGAGTGATTGTAAATCATATGTCACAGAAAGAATAATACTCAGCAACTGTAATACAACTGGCTTTCTGCCAAAACATAATTGTGTCATTGATTACATGCCACTTACAACACAGTAATACAGCAGAGATCTTATTTAGTGATACATTTCAATGTTGACTGATCCAGCTTAATGTGCTATGTTGACAAGTAATGTTAGCATTAGCTCAAGCTAATGCTCGGTGGGGAACGTTTTCCGGATTACATTGTTCAAAACACTTTCATGTTTTGATCAAGGCTAAGTTTACGTTAAACAGCACTGGGCTAACCCATGACTACGTTCGCCAGCCAATGTAAGCGTTAATGTTAGCTGTATAGATAGAAGACACATCTAATGCTAATTTAGCCAGCTATCCCGCCCTCTTTCTTCTGCCTCGCTACCCACCGCCAAGGGACTTTAAGTGGGACTAAAGCGGACAACAGCCCCGGGGACACGACAAATCCACAGGTAACCAACAGCCAGCCACTATTATTAACTTAAAGCAATCCAAACCCAGCCAGCATAAAGTCCACTACCAGGTGATAATGATGCTAACGGCCATAACAGAAAGTGTTATGTTCCATTGGGGAAATCGACCCTATCGCCCCAGGCGTCAGAGTCTGGCTGGGCGCGGTGTTGTGCTGAATTTCTCCCTGTTTTAGCGTTTATCGGTCTTATCGCTATCTTGCCCCTCTCACTCAGAGTGCACTTTTTGCCACAACTTCAAGTTTGAACATTTGTTGTGTTTTGTTGACACTTTGTACAAACTAGTTTGATCTACTTTTCAAACACACCCCGGCCTTTACACCGTTGTATCTTTAAATCTCAATTCATTACACTATCTTCTATCTAAAGGATTTATATGGACCAAAAACCACCAGGAGAAATCAGCCGACAGGAAATCTACATACTGAACATTCTCTGCAACCAGTTTGAGGCCAGTTGAAGAGCATTATCATCCCAAAGGGTATCAAAATACTTGTTATTTGGTAGGAAAGACACCATGTGAACGCAATGCTTGCACAGCAGGGGTCGAGGGCTCCTCCACTCCCATGGCCAGATTTAATACTCAATTTAATTATGTCACTGGGCATTAAATCAGTGACCTTATCAGAGTGGTCTCTTTACTGGGGCTGTGTGAGCCAACAGATGCACCAAGATTAGGGACAATATGCTGGTGGTGCAAACCAGGAGCAGAAGTATAAAAGACAGGCACGGAATCTGATACAAGTCACCCGTCCTGCTAGCAGTGTAACGATAAGGGATGTCACAAAACCAAAAATCTAGTAGTCGGTACCAATACTATCAAAAGTACACGATACTCTAGGGCTCAGTCAAAATCGATATCAACATATGAGGCTAGATATCATTTTTAACTTATGTGTCGTAATATCCGGATACGACAAAAGTGTTTTTCTTTTTCTGGTTTTAAAGGCTGCATTACAGTAGAGTGATGTCATTTTCTGAACACACCAGACTAGCTCCTCTATAATTTGCCTTTGCCCACATAGTTATTATATCATCATAACTGATTATTTATCAAAAATCTCAATGTATGCATATTTTGTGCACCAATTATCAACCCTACAATATCGCCACCATATCGATATTGAGGTATTTGGGCAACAAAATCATGATATGTGCTCTATACTAAGTCAAAACCTCAAGATAGTACAGTATGTATCTTGAAGTATCCCATTATTTGAAGAATTTTTAATGCATCTTTAAATGAAATTGGTAGTGTCATGCTCTGGGGTATAATGTACATTTGTTCTGTACCGTGGTAGTGTTCTGACAAATCCATCCAGCAAAGATACAAAAAACATTGAGATAAATATCCAAAGACAACTCAGAGGGAGTGCTTTTTTGCATATTGATGCAGAGTTTCAGACTGATTAAAGAAACCCCATAGACTCACAGCACCATGAGTGTGTGATGGTTTCCTTTTTTTCTGTGCTACTGCGTAAAACTGAGGAGTGAGGCTGTTTAGAGTTGAGTGGGTGTAGACAGATTAGGATTCACATAGCTCTTTCGGCATATTTCATATGGTAAAGATTATAACTATAAGCTCCAAACTGGACAAGAAGAACCTTCGGCCTTTTTGTGTCCATAATCTGAATTGACAAAGCCTTATTTTAATTTTTTTACAGGCTGAGGATTTTCTTTGATAACAAAAACAGTGAATGCTCTTCAGGATTCTCTGGGGATTTAATTAAACTGGGTAGCTTGTTCATTATTCAGATATGTAAATGGAGACCCAGATTTATGCAGTTTCGTGGATTGTAAAATAGATTTGAGTTTTGAAATCACTTTTGAAGTTATCTGTACGAGTGTGAATTATTAGCTCTTCAGGGTTCGCTATATGCTCCACCCCATGCAGCTCAAGTTGGGTGTGTGTTTACTGTACAATTGTTCCGTCATGAATGAGGCTGGTGTGTTTGCCTGAGGTCAGTGTTGAAGAAGTACACTTAATGGTTTAACCAAGCACAGCCTGCTTCCTGAGCTTCAACTGGACTGAATGAGAACTACAAAAGAATGTTTTTACTCACTAAAGCTGCGTTGTTTCCACAAAGCTGTCTGAGAAATGAAAAGATTTTTCAGCTCATTTCTTTGTGCATGGCTGTCCGTGGCTTCCATCACTCGTCTGAGCAATGCAGGAGGAAATGTATAATTTAAAAACAACATGCCACGCACAACATCCAGTAACAACCATGCCTACATTTTAGAGTACAGTCTGCAGTGGAAACGCCCAACAGATCTAATGTAGGTACATATGTCCATACATTTTTTGAGGGTACTGGTGAAAAGCAGGATTTGATATAGAATCAATGATTCTTAATGTTAAGGGTTGAATACCCACACTAGTTGGTAATAGTATACTGAACAATATGTTCTTGTGTTGCTGTTTGTGTTAAGACAACATAAATCACTGATACAATTGAGAGATTTGGCTAGTTTTGATTAAATGAAAGGTTTTTGTAGCAAAGTAAGGTACTGGAATACTGAAACTCAGGAATCATACTAAAAACCATCTAACTGATAAAACCATTCAGTAAAATATCCAATGCTGTATGTATTGAACTTAAACATTAGAGAGTAAAATGACACAATAGAAGTGATTGAAAGGTAAGAGAGGAAACAGGAATGTAGTGTTTAGAGGCCATGGCGTGGTGAACGAGGAAACTGAGCTGAAGGAGTTAGTTTAAGTGTCAAGAAAGTAAAAGTCTGGTTTATTTTCTGCATAGACAATGGGATGGCCTTGACTTAGTCCTAAAATGGATCTGGACACAGACAGCAGATGTGCTTGGGGTTCTGTTTACACGTCCATAAATGCAGATACCCAGTGTACTAGAAACACCAACCCTGTTAAAGTCACTGTTCTGTAGGACCTGGCACTTGACCTGACATCTTAGTATTTAGAGCCATCTGTCATAGCAATCAGAAAATATATGATTTCTGAGAAACAAAGAGACAGTTGAGATATCCAGGGCAGAGACAGGGGAAGCGCATCTGGTAACTTCTACAGAGCCTGGTCCAAAAAGGTACGCAACCTTGAACCAAGTGCGATGTGGCGACCTTGCCCTGGCTGTCCTCTGTGCACCTCTGGGTACCCCGTGAACATTCTGTGTACCGATTGGAGTAAAGCAGGCTTTGCTTATCCCATAAGAACGCACCACTCGAAACTCAGATGTAAGGGGGCGGATATCTAAATCACTGGTCCCCAGATGATACTAATTCCATGTGAATATGTCTTAAGCCATAAACAGAAAGCTATATGTTTATATTGCATAATAGTTAGGATATTATAAAGTTTAAAATGGGAAATGACAGTGGGGGAATACTTCAAGAACTAATGGCTCCTCTCACTTCACCACTCTCTTCTACCAGAAGGCATTTAGCATGTTTAGATCTGTTTTCTCTTCCTTACGTCCTGTGTCACTCTCTCTTGCAATAGTCAAGAAATTTAAAAGTTCCTCCTTCCTTAACACAATTATTTGCTGCTAGTTCAACACTTGACACTTTTGCCAGTGTTCACTTTCCCTCGTGCCTGCATTCATGCATACCCATGTTCCCATATCATTTCCCATCTGTCTACGAAGCTGAAACAGCCGTTTGTAGAAGGCCCTCGGAGAAAGAGGCCCAGCTAGAGTGATAAGGTGACATGGATAAGAAGAGCTTTGTCACTGCCCTTGCATTGAGAAAATGAGACCTCCACCTGGGGGTAGGTGAGGGTTGAGGGAGTACTGCACACATAAAAACATCCACACACTGTTGTTCTTCCGCACTTACAAGGTCCTATACTTAAAACATCAATTACTCTCCTCTTAATCTTAGCTGTAATCCTCTTTACTGTTTTAAAGCACAGCCTAATCTAAATCTTATCAGAATAGACCCTAATTTTAAACCCAGATCATTGCAGACACAAGATTAGATGGACTCGTTCCTCAAAAAGTATTAATAGGTAATACCTGTTCAAAGTACTTTCATTTTCTTGCAGTCTTACTATTGATAAATGATATATCAATTTTTTGTCTTCTCTGTGTAAATTCCCAGATGAATACAATAGGTTTAGACCTGCAATGATCATCATGTACTCAAATGCAGAAAAGTATCTTATGGTGAAATTGTTTTCAACCACTTGATTTCAACCATAGTCATTAGAGCCCTGCCTTTTAATTCCAATTTACATTTTAACCCTAAATTTAACATATTGTTACTACTGTTGTGTAGTGCAAATAGAAGTAAAGTGAACCACATTATTTAGCTACTTCAAATCAAACTAGGGGTAGTTTATGCTGTATAGGGTTCTGGCTGTTCTGTAGGGTTAGTAAATCTGAAAAATATAAAGATGTGGCCACGACTATTAAAGCAGCACTGTATTCAAATGGAAATTCCATCTTTTAAACAGTAACACAACACATCATTTTTTTTGACACACATCATTGTTTTTGACATACACTTTGATATGCAAATGGGACAAGCCCCTCTAATGAAAAATGCACGTTATCAGGAAATATTTATTTACGCTGTGAATAACATTGTCATCGACATACAATACTGACATATTGATAGGACTTGGTGGGTCCAGAAACTATTCTGAGGAGTGCATTTGAAAAGTAATGATAACCTAATGATGTCTAATCAGTATGGTAAAGACAAAATTAACAAGCCAAGACAAATACATTTTCTAACTGCCCTCCAAACAAAGAAATAGAGGCAATGAGATGTTATATTTTGGAAGGCAAACTTTGGAAGGGTAACATTATACCTGGATTATATGTTGGTTTTGGTTGATTGTAAAATTGCCTTTAAAATTCTTGAATTCCTTTCTGTCATTGTGATAATATTTGATGGAATTGGTATACATTTTCAGTAGCATATTCTCTGTTTTGTCCAACGATCGTTTTAGTTAATGTAACTAACGTTGTACCGCTCACTGTCTCCGCACGATTGATTAATACTAGCCCACAACGGGCTGACAGATTACAAATAGAGGAAGAGTTTGAAAATAGTGAGGGGCTAAGAGAAGATACAGGTAAGAGAAAATGACAGAAAGTTTGGAATAAGTTTAATCTGCAAAAAACAATCAGTACAGTATGTCTATTCTAAAATCTAAATAGCTTACCAATATAGCACGGCGTCAATGTTACATCATATCAGTAGAAAACATCCAGTCTACTCATCCATTCCATGGAACGAGCCCAACACAAGGTAACATTGTTGTCCATTGCTCTGTTTTACACTACAGTATGCTACTCTGCAAATAGCGATGTTTAACAAACAAGCTAAACCAAAAGCTGTCGGTTTGTAGTGTAACGGTTTATTAATTTGCTATGGATATTTAAATTTGGACAAATTCTTGTAAACTAAGCTGCTGCCGAAGACTAACCAATCCCTCTCTGTTGGAGCAGTAAATCCTCATGGCTACTTAATATGCATGGGAAAGACGTATTTGGACCATGCCGGCTATTCATTTTTTCTCCTCACTCAGTATTAGCCTTCTAAAAATGTGTTCCCCCAGCTTTAGCCTACAGAAATAGGGTCTTGGTGGCCCATCTGGCCCGCGCTTAAAATATTAGCATCCATCCCTGTTGTATGTCATTAAGCCAATAAAATCAAACTTTTTCTAAAAAGAAAACTTCTCTTTTGTATATTTACTATTACTTTTATTATTGTTTACTATAAAAGGAAATATATTTCTAGATTAATCAATGGAATAATCTGTAGAATAATCAATTAATAAAATAATTGATAGCTGTAGCCCTAGTCCATTAACATTTGTAAAGTCTAGATCAATGTGTTGCACAGTGCGGAAGCAGTGCCAATCATAGAGGTAATTTTTGGCTCCATGATGGCCTTGTGCGCCATTGAACAACTCTTGTAGGAGTGAACAGGGTTAGGCCGCCTTGTGTTGGTCACATGGACGCACAAGTGGTGGTTTTATAATAAATGAACTGCTAACAAGGGTCAGCTATAGGCCAGAATAAAAGTAAATTAGCATCCCCATTTGTGTCAGAAGCTGAAAGCTCATTCTGAATAGCCACCTCTTTGCAAATACTAATGGAGGTATTTACTTTTGACCAAATGGTCTCCATTATAAAGCATTGGTTTACCTGGTTGATACAGATGCAGTCGTAAAACCAATAACCCCTTAAAGGCTTTAAATATAGCCTCCATGAGCACCCTACACACATTAATTCCTGCAAAATTTTCCATTTACTTTAGGCTGATCCAGAATGTGTAAACAACATGGCTGTAGAAATAACAAACCGGGCATTGATGGTTTTTGCATTTTATTTGACTGTCTGCACATGTACATTCCTTCACATACTCCACAGAGATGCTGAGATACAACAATCCCATTTGCATATATTTTGCTTGTGTTGGCATAAGAATTTTGCTTGTGGACACTTTGCTGTGTCCTGCAGGTCTTGTACCCCCCTCTCTACAGCGGGTAAAGAGGGAAAGCAGCTCTGCCTCCTTTTGTGTCTTTTGTTGAAAATGAGGCTGAAAAGACCAGCTAGCAAACCAGAGAGGGGGATTGTGAAGAAAAAGTGGGTGTTAGAGAGGTGAAGGCATAGAGGGGAAAATGGGAAAGAGAGAGGGAGATGAGGATGAGAGTGTATCCTGCCCTGTCTGTCAGTTGGAGAACAGCTGGTGTTTACTGCTGAATTCTTTGCTGTCTCCTCCTCCAAAGGACAGGTGAGTAGGTGTGGCTGAAGAGGGAGTGTCCACCATCTGGAACATAATCTGTGCATCCGGGCTCAGGGATCCAAACAACTCCTTTTGAACTTTAAACTTTGTGAGGTTACCTTGAAATTTAATTAAGTGCTTGTTGGAACATGCTGATTTAGAAACTTGGAGACTGGTGATCTTTGTGAAATACTTTTTCTCTTGCCAAAAGGTTCTTTCCATTGCATGGCTGCAATCAGAGAGGTGCCCATTCATTCTGGATTCAATTACGCTTGATTATCATTTAGACCTATATGACCTCAGGTGGCTAGCTTTGGCTTTTGACTCAAAAGACAACAATACAGAAGGCATCGGCTGTGGTGACACTTGCCACGTTTTTTTTTTCTCACTTCGTGTGAGTATGTGCGGCTTTTTGTGGCATGCATTCAAGCGTGAAAAGCAGCATTTTGAAATACCGACAGCTGACTGTTGCCAAGTGGCAACCATGAAAGCTCTTGGAGAACAGTGAGTGCCCAGTTTCCCTAGAAACACCCTTTTTCTCAAGACAGCTCCCCCTAAATCGACTCCCCTTAACTCCCTTTAAACACCCTTGGGGGAGGGACTCTCTGTCCTGGGAAAAGAGGGGTTGCTAGGGAAAGCCATAGACAAATGTTGGATAAGCGTGTTAAAAGTTCAGGACCTTGGCCGGCTGCTGGTGGACTACACTAGTATAGAACAATGTTTTAGGGATGTCTGAAACCATCTTACCTAGCTTAAGGAATGCAAGCTGGAAAGCCATGCCCTTTTGATACAGCACCCTTTAAGATTGTCTTATGAGCAATGGTCATAAATCCTTCCCAGCTCATAGTGGGTCGTGTAATCCTAAATTATCATTTAATCAATAATACATTTTATTTTAATCTCAGAAATGACACATGCCCATCACAATTTACCAGAGCTCAAAGTCATACATACTGCTTATTTTTTCAAACTTAAGTGAAGTATTCAATTCTATCCATGATGACTACCATAAGATGCTGTTGAAAGCCTTGGAAAGTGCTGGTAAGTGAACCTTGAGTTAAAGCTTTAGTGCGTAACATTTGGATATTAATGCACGATTGTTACATTCAAGCAATTGGAAAATGAGTTGCTACAAAGCTATTTAAGACTACCAGCTCCACACAACTCTCTCTCTTTATGACTATGTTCAGAAGATTGTATTGCCAGGTGACCTTTATGAGCAGAAACTTGAGTGAAGTCATTACCTCTTCTGAAGATTCCATCATGTTTTAATCCTTCATGTCCTCCTTGGCTACTAGCAACTGTGTGGAGGAGGGGTGGGGGCGGTCCGTGATAATGGAAGCCTTGTGTCATGTGGACGTACAGACAGTTTTGTTGTCATTACTTAGAATTCCTCATGGCGACAGAAACTACACACTATCGCTTTATGATTTGTTAAACAGTTTGCAGTGGAAAGAAAAGGATCAAAGCCATTGTTTAACTCGATAAATTACTTGTCATTCTAACCTTTTGGTGTCATTGCCATTATTAAATGGCTACTGGTAACCTTTTTTTAACCTAATTAAGTATCACTTGCCATTTTACCTCCAGTAGAAATTGTTTATTTTGTCAACTTAAAAAGTAAAGTAATCAATTCCATTCATCCTTGATGAGTATAATAAGATAATGTTGAAAGCCCTTATAAATGCTAGTAATTTCAGCATTTCAGTTTATTTATAAGGACAATGCACATTAATTATTATTTCTGTAAATGTGCCAGTGTAAGCGGACAACAAGCGGTGGGAGGTAACGAGCTAAATTTACCCCATTACATTTACTTTTTGAAAAATTATAAAAATTATACTTCTAGGAGGACTTTTAAATCCTTTTACTTTTTATTTTACTTGAGTAGATTTGTGAAGAAGAAACTGTACTATTACTCTACATTAGGCTACAATGAGCTCATTACTTTTCTTTTGACCTCTTTGGTACTCTACGTGTCATTGTTTTTATCCCCCCGTACGCCTTATTTTGATGTTTTATTTTGACAGAGAGAGAGACTTCCGTTAAAGGCTCTACCACGTGACTGTGCGTAACCAATCAAACGTAGTTGTGCAGTTTTGATACGTGATCTTACTCAATCTCAGCGGCGGGACTGGTTAGCTTTACAGTTGTAGCAAAAACAAAAATGTCAACCATTGGCAATGCAGACACAGACAAGGAGGAACACCTCTGGCCTCATAATAAAGCATGTTTACCCCAGGAAAAGTGCAAAACAGCAGCTACATTATGTCGGATTGAATGCTTGTGTTAAAAAATGAATTAGACGTTACTCAACAGTTACTCAGTACTTGAGTATTTTTTTTACCAAGCACATTTTTACTCTAACTCATGACTACTTTTTACTTTTACTTGAGTCATATCACTCTGAAGTAACAGTACTTTTACTTGAGTAGAATGTTTGGCTAATCTACCCACCTCTACAGACATCAAGACTCCATAAACTTTATGTCTTTATGGCATAAAGACATCAACAGCAACAAAATAAGCATTCTCAAGAAGCCTCGCAGAGAAATGGGAAGCAGCAAGACCTTAGTAAATTAACACATCAACAATTTGCAGTGGATTGTAAAGAACAATAGACCATTTTAACTCTTGTTGTCATAACTTTTTGCTGCCGTTGCGGTTCAATGGTTACAGGAGCTACTGATAACCTTACTTTAAGTGTTAACACTTGTCATTTACTGACAGTAGACATGTTGCCTCAACAGAAGCAATTTTACAATTTTTACCATGTGTATTCTTACCATGACACTTCCGGTTGGGTTACACTCCCACAGAGGTCAAGGGGTCACTTGGCCTCGGTTATCCTTATCTTGACACAATACTCCTGCAATTGGACTTTCCCCCCATCAAAGCTTTTAATAGCACAGAGGTACTGAGACTCCTGTTGAAATGTTTGGATGAATATGTAACTGCATCAATGTGTTTCTGAACGCCCTGTGAACCCACAGTGTTTCCTGGCAACCTTTGCCACTTGCTGGAAAGCTGAGCTGTGGCACACAGTGTTGCAGTATTTAGGCTGCACTGTTGTCTCCACTGGGTTGGATTTACAAGGCTTTGACTTAGACATTCCTTAAGCTGATCTGAAATTTTGGTTTCATTCCTCGTTTACTGTGCTGTAATCCTGGCAAATAATTTCCAGTACATAGTACATGCTGTGTGTCTGCACACGGTACTTGACTTGTGTTGGTGTTAAAGTTGTAACGTAATATCTTACAACATACTAGACTTCTGTGTGTGTATTTGAACCCAACCTTGAGTCAGTTTTCATAAACAACACTTTCTTCATGTTATTAATGGAGAGCTTATGTTTTTTTTTTTTCTTGGTTACTAGGAATAATCTTTTCCACCCGCTCCACCTCAGTATATTTAATCTGGCAGCAAATGAACCATGCCTCTGTTTCCAGGGTTAAGAAGCCCTTGCTGGGGGGAGGCGGGGTTAAGTATGTATTTGTTGGTGTGTTGGTTACCCTACCTCCCAAGTTCATGTAACTCATTTGTAGTTGATCAATGAGTGCAAGATACTGTGCAGTTTGTCTACACTGAACCGTCTCTTCTTTCCGCTTCACTTAATGAACAAACTCCAAGCAGTCTTTAAATCCAAGCAGTATAATGGATTACATAACATTGATTATAGTGTAGTTGGTGACACAAAGAACAATTGACTTGTTTTGTGGTCTAAAACAGTTTTTGTATTTGTGCCCAACAGTCACAGGCACGCGCAATCAAATCAAATAAATCATTTCAGAATATTACATCACTTTACTGTAATGCAGCCTTTAAAACCAGGTGAAGACAACACTTAATATCTAAAATTTAAGACGATATCTAGTCTCATATTGCGATATTGATACATTGATATATTGCCCAACCCTAGTAATAACATATGCCGTGATTAGCACAACTAGCAGATTGCTGTGCGTCAGTCATTAATTAAATTAAAAGATTGCTGTGCGATAGTCATCATTTTTAACACTTTCCATAGATTATTTTTTTGATGAAAAGGAATTCAGTAAATAATGATGGAACTATGTGTTAAATAAGTAATGATGTAGATCGCAATCTCACTTTTAATTGCACATCAAAAAAGTTTGTAGTCATATTAATTTCAACATGGACAATTTTTGTAGCCCGTAGCTTTTATGTCAACATAGGGCTGCAATGTATTTTTTCTCTCCCACATCGCCTATTGTTTGAGAGCCTGGTCACTCGCAAGCCACACTCCTTTCAAACCACTACACTCCCTAAACAAACTCTTAGGGTTCTTGATAGGAAATCCATAAACTATTATCATTGCCGTATTTAAAAAAACAAATAAAAAAACGTAAGTTGGGGAAACCTGATTACGTGTACAGATCTTTGTCTTATATACAAACCCCAATTCCAGTGAAGTTGGGACGTTGTGTAAAACGTAAATAAAAACAGAATACATTAGTTTGCCTTGCAACCAATATTCAATTGAATACACTAGGAAGACAAGATATTAAATGTTTAAACTGCTAAACTTTATTGTTTTTTTTGCAAATATTCACCCATTTTGAATGCCTGCATAACAATCCATAAAAGCTGGGACAGGAGCATGTTAACCCTCCTCTCTGCTGGAGCATTTATGGATGTATTATAAGACCAAAACAAACCAATATGGCTACTTAATATGCACGTTAATGACACCATCTCTATGTTCACGTCTTCATTCTTGATGATGATGCTGGTTGTATTCTGGCCCTCACAAAATGTAATTGACCCCTGACTGAAGTGTCAGTTCCATGAAGACTTAAAACGTTGATGAAAAAATCCATTACTTTACCAGGTCAATTTAGTTTGATATAATGCAACATCTAGGTTATGAAGATTAAGAATCTTAGGGCGTTTTCACACCTGAAAGTCCAGGTGTGAACCACCTACAGACCAAGGTTAATGTTTTTGTTACATTGTATACATTTTATTTGGTTAGTTTGGGTTTCACACTGCAGTTATGCAAGCACACTTAAGAACTATACATGACATTAGGGCTGTCCCCCAAAAATACTTTTTTTAAACGATTAATCTAGCAATTATTTTTGATTAGTTGATTAATCCAACCATTAATTTTCAAGTAATCTAACAATTCATTTTTCAATTAGCAATTATTTGCCCATTGCTCAATTATTAAAAATGTACACAAAACATATTTCAATAAGGTTCAAATCTCTATTTATTAAAATTGTAAGTAAAATTAATTTTTAGTGTAACCTGAAGCCAGATGTAGGCTATCAATCCAACAACAAAATAAAGTCACTTTAGGAGAAATACAAAAAAAAACTTAAAGTAAACAGAGCAAGTGCAAAAAGAGTAGCCTGTATTAATACACATCCACATTTTTAAACATCAAAGCTCTTCTTCCCTTTAATCTTACAGTAAAAAAGTGCAACTTCTATGTCTAAATTTTAGCAACACATGAACTCAGTTTTTGGTTCAGATCAAACTGAGACTCCGAAAGTCTGGACCAAACGAGGTAAGTGTGAAAGGCCCTTTAGAAGATAAGAATCACAATTCTTACATTATTAAATTTTTTCCAACACCCATAGAAGCCTGTGTGACTGGTTAAGGTAAACTTACGTTGAAAGCTCTCCATCTTCATCAATATCATCTCTTGTTTTGGTTTCTTGATTTCAAATTGTTTGGTGAAGCATCAGACAGTTCAGCAATGTATTTATAACAATCAACATCCATCCATCCATCTTCATTCACTTATCTGGTATCGGGTCGCAGGTGCAGCCACTCCAGAAGGGGACCCCAAACTTCCCTTTCCCGAGCCACATTAACCAGCTCTGACTGGGGGATCCTGAGGCATTCCCTGGCCAGGTAGGAGATATAATCCCTCAACTAGTCCTGGGTCTTCCCTGAGGCCTCCTCCTAGCTGGACGTGCCTAGTACATCTCCCTAGGAAGGTGTCCAGGGGGCATCCTTACTAGATGCCCAAACCACCTTGACCGGCTCCTTTTGATGCAAAGGAACAGTGGCTCAACTCCGAGCTCCTCATTGATGACTGAGATTCTGACCCGATCTCTAAGGGAACACCAGCCACCCTCCTGAGGAGATCCATTTTGGCTGCTTGTACCTTGGATCTTGTTGTTTTGGTCATGACCCAACCTTCATGACGATACGTGAGAGTAGGAACAAAAACTAACCGGTAAATCGAGAGCTTTGCCGTCTGGCTCAGCTCTCTTTTCGTCGCAACGGTGCGATAAATGGATTGGATCTTCCGCTACATTGTCCCCTCACACGCGATCAAGACCCCAAGGCATTTAAACTCCTTTACTTGGGGTAAGGACTCATTCCCTCTCTGAAGAAGGCACTCCATTGGTTTCCTGCTGAGAAACATGGCCTCATATTTAGTGGTGCTGATCCTCATCCCAGCCGCTTCACACTCGGCTGCGAAGTAATTCAGTGAGTGTTGAGGGTCACAGGCCGATGATGCCATCAGGACCACATCATCTGCGATCCCAAACCCACCAAAAATCAAAATTTTAAATCTAAAAAATATAATATTTTAAACCCCCCAGCTGGCCTCTTGGACTTTACCATACTAATGGTGTCAGATCATAGCGACCCTGTCCTCCCCAGGCCACTATCAATTGTCTGTTGATCATAGACACAAAACTGATTACTATAACGACCCCAGGATCTGATGTCCTGTTTAGTAAAAGTCAATCAAAAGGCATTGGCCTCATTTAGATCTCATACTCATTAGTGTTACTGCAGGACTCTAATCTCTGCTAGATTTGACTTGTTAATGTCTGCTTTTAAAATCTTTGAATGGGATTTGATGCAGAAAGCCTGAGCTTCAAGAAATCTTTAAGTCTTCCTCGGGTTAGTTTCATTGAGATGCATTACTATAAGTTAACCCATTTTCATAGCTGGAGTGACAGCATTAGCACCTCATGAAGCAAGCAGTTCCACATGAATTTTACTGAACTGGAAAATATAAGGATTGACAGCCAAAGAAATGAGCATACTTTCACAAAGTGGACCATAATCTCACCACGAGTCTCTGCTCCTATATTTTGCATGACATGGACAATTCTGAAACGCCATTTATCCTTATCACTTTCACTTTCATTTTTAATCTAAATATTATATTGAAATCAACAATTGTGTAGGTAATTGCTGCTTGGATGGTATTTTAGAACCCTGAATGTGTGCCATCTTCTTGACAAGCGACAGTGTCAAAAAGTGTCAACATACACTTAATAATTTCAATTTTTGTTTGAACAAAACTTTGTTTTCCATTCCCAGGACTCACAACACTGAGTGTTCAAGTACATACAATTTTTCCCAAGAACTTGGAATAATTCAGCTATGATCATTGCACGTCTTGGATTTTTTTTTAATTCATATATACATCTTGTTGGGGTGAACCCAAATAGTAGACTATTCAATGATTCAATCTAAGGAGCCTGATGGGACTGTCTATCTTACAGTCGAATTGGCACATGTCGGGAAAATGTGGTTATGAAACAAAGGATCAATCCATTCGTGCTAGGCCTATGGTGGTGCTCAATGTCTTAATTTTAGAAAGAATTAGCATTTAGTATTTCCCAATAAATAATGATACATATAGCCTAGTTTGGTTTAAATATTGGCCTATTAATGATACTATTAATAACTATTAGAGGTAAGATTGCTCATGTGAACAAAAATGTTCATTGGTACTTAATACTGGTGAGGCACTGGCTATATGGACAACACTTTGATTTTGTTTTTGGCAATAACGGAGCTCTATGGCAAAGAAAGAAGACGAGTAGATCACCAGCCTTAACAATCTTGTATATTTACTACTTTGAACAATGTTGAGCCGCACTTCTCACATTCAAAAAGTGGTCAAAATAGAAATGGCTGTGCTTGTTTAAGGGGCATTTTATCAAACTTGAATGTTAAAATCCCATGGGAGTCTTGGTGGCAGTCTTGTAGTCTTGGCTGTCACCGCTGATTGAATGGACTGGAAACACTGCATGGATGTTACGTAATTTTCCTTCCATAATTTGAAAGAAATGAAAATTAAACAACCATGCCCTGTATTGAATTAGGCGCCGGCCCGGCTCTGTGTTCCCGAATCAGCTGGATTAAGGTGTAAATCATCGTATCATTGACGTATTTGCAGAATAGGAGCAGTTTTATAATTCTACTTTGAAAATGTTTTCTTTATGTAAAAAAATTGGAAGAAATGTGCTTGGGAAGAATTTGCTTTATGTTAATGAACTGTGTTTTATATTCTAAAAGCATTACCACTCTGTGACTGATTGGTTAGTCCTGATTTTGTGTAAGGGCTCTGGCGTGTTAAACAACTGTAGTAAATACTGTTGGCTTCATGGGTTTGACACAGTTGCAGTGGGGAATATCCTCATTGATTGCCCCCGGGCCTCTGCTGCTGCTTCATATCCGATTCATTATCGAGCGTCATCTGAGAGCAAAAGAACAAATTCACACTTAATCCTTGCTCTACTTTGTTTTGAATTTGATGAGTTTTTTTAATTTTAAACACCACTTTTGGGGCTGTAGATGAAGTTTTGTATTTGTCCTGCTGATTTAAGCATCACATCATCTTTGACAAATGAATGACCACACACATCTGCTGTCTGCCACGTCCAAATCAGATTGACTGATAGCATTGTTGTAGTCTTTGACTTTGTGTCTCTGTAGATGTGTGACAGGGCCTGTCAGAGTAGAACTGTAGTTTTGCTTAAAAATAAAATCGCACAAGTTGAGACACTCAAGTAGTCATTATAGTTTTAATTTCAGCTTTCCACACGTTTTTGTTTTAACATTCCTGTCTCTTTTTAAATGAGTCAGTAAGTTGCTCAACATTTTTAAACCTTAATACTATTGTATTCCCATTTTTACTAGTAAAGCCCGTTCAGATATTAAAAGTAAAATATTGTTTATAGTGGTAGAGCCAGCTCAGGTAATCTCTTTTAACCCCTTTAGTGCAGGAATGAACTGTGTCACATTGTCGGGTCTGAAAGACCTAGGAGTGTTACTAGGTTACAAAACCCCTTAAACTTAATCTTAAAGTTTAAACTCAACCTAATTAAAAACCTTACATTTCTTAATTCAGATAAATATTGTCTGAGCCGGAAACTCCAGCTGTTTTTTTTTTTTTCTAGAGTTGGGTCCAATGGCAGTGTCAGACGGTCTACCGCTTTTGAAATATATATATATATATATATATATATATATATAATATATATATATATATATTTCCACAACTATCGGATGGATTGTTGTGCACACATTCATGTTCCCCTTCAGGATTAAATGAAATCTTTTTGGTCATGCCTTACATATAGCGCCATCATCAGTCCAGTGTTTGGATCACAACCAAATAGCTGCAAAACTAATAACATTACCATTAGCCTCAGTTGATCTTAAGTTTAATTAGCAATTTCAGCCTGCCTGAAGACTCTTGGTCTTGGTCTGTAACTGGCCATCATTTCCATTGGTAAAAGTAATGTTTGTTTTACTCAACATGCCAATCACACAAACCAAACTTATTTAGAAGAGATAACACCTTCTAATGAAGTGAGTCAGATAATCTAATTAAACTGTCTTGCCTTGTTGGGCTTCATTTTAGTGAATCACTGTTTTCAGTAGTTTTGTAAGTAAAAGGTTATTATAACTGACATGGCAAAACTAAAAAACAAGACCAAAGTTTTGATAAGCTACAAATATCCGTTTAGGTGGAAATACATTTAAATGATAAATTTAGCTTATTCTATTGGTCTGTGGGTGCACTTAAGGCATAATGAGAAAACAGTGTTCCAAGTTTGCAAAATTACCATGATATAAATTCATCTATACACACACGATGAGGGGAAAGTATGTTTGATAAGAGACGATTAACACATTTGATCCTTTTTTCTTTCAGGAATGTTTGACACAAAGTAATTAAAATTTGCAGATGAGGCGTCTCTAATAGCCCTCGCGTGTGCTTCCCCCACTGACTAAAAAAATCTATCACGGCTTATACGAGTTGGGGGAATTGGCACACATACCATGTGTTGTCAGATTACCATGATGCGCTTATCTTTTTTTGCTTTCCATTAGAAAACATGGTACTGCAAATGAATGAATTGGCCATAGAGAGAGTGTGCTGCTTGTCATGTTTAGTGTGAGAACACAATTAGACTTAATGGCCAAGCTGTCGCTGTAAAGCATTCATTCTGTCTCATTAAAGCTTACGCCGTAGACTATGTACGTGGCATTGTTCTAGTGTATCTCTTAAAGAGAGAAGCAGCGCTAATGTGTGTACGCATGGGGTGTGTGTTGTAGAGCAAGTGAGAGTTACGTGGATTAGTAGCTTACTGACTCTGGAGAAAGATGGAGAAACAAAGTGTCTTCCTGGGCTTTCTGATCACAGTGGGAAAGCTGTAGCAGGAAAAGTTACCCCCTTCTTGATGGGGCTGGGTATTGTTTAAAATCTTTAGATCTGGTGCCAATTTCGGTACTTTAGTTTCGATGCCGGTTCCTTAAAGAGACTTTTTTCAATACTATATATTTTAAAATAAATGTCTTCAACAGTAATACTTTAAACACACAACTTTTATTTTCCATCTTAATTGTGAATCAAAACAGTTTGAAAATTATGGTAAGACTACTATAATCACTCAGAGTAACATAAATAACACTGGTTGTGCTTTTGGATAGGGTGAGCCCATCATATACTCAGGATTGGTATGAATCTGAAATAAATTACCCAAAAAAAGAAACCTTTTTACCACAACATGAACATAATATAAATAATACATAAACAAATCTAATATTCAGATCAGTCTAAAATGCAAAGGAATGTAAACAACAAGGACTTTTTAGTGCATAATGACACAAACCTTTAACAAGAAACTTGTTGACTGTCCTGTTATCAACATTGAACTAATGGAGAACTATCTTAAGTGCGAAGGAATGCAATGAAATTGCCTCTTTGCTGAAAGGTGGTGTAGAAATGAAGTTGCCAGTTACAACCTCGGCCTGTCAGTCAGACACCAGGGCATAAAAAACACTGTTGTTTGAGAGGTGCACGTCAGGTTACGGCGTAGGGTCCGTATCCAGAGGTCCCTACGCCGTGGATTTAATCCAGGACAATACATCTAGCATAAATTATAACCAAGGCTGCTTTTTCTGCCTTTCTTCAAGCGGGATTTGTTGGTACCTTTGTTCATTTTGCAGTTAAAGGATGAGATCAGATGTTGAGGATTAAAGCAGGGTGGCATCAACACTGTGCCAGCAAGCCAGGAAAGGCAAGGCATGAGTTGTGTTTAGACTGTATATGTTTTCCAAGGAACAGAGAGTCAAAATGTTTGCTATTTAATTACAGAGCGGCCGCAACCAAAGGCACACTGTCAATGATGGTTTTAAGGCCGACAGCTTAACAACCTCAGGAATGGTGGCACTGTTGGTTTTGGTGACGCTGTGTCATTTCCTCCTCTGAAGAGTCAGGTTTTTTGATGTGTTTGGAATATGAAGTAAAACAAGAAAGAACATTATGGGGCTATCATGTGTACCAAATTGGGACATTATTGCCAAGTCAAAGGGCCGTTGTGCCAATTTTAAAGATTTTAAAATGCCTGGAAATTGCCTCTTTTTGAAGTCTGTTTACTCAAGAGAATCCTTTTTTTTGTAACGGTTTTAGTTGCTTTAAAGGATGTGTCTCCTGTTGTGAGAATGTGCCTCATTGCCTACACTGTGCTGTGGCAGTGATATTTTTCCTTCCCATGTTAATGTGACCTGATTTAAGTTGAGTCTAGTCCCTCTCAGCACTGTCAAAAGTTCCCTATGTATTTGGGGGCATGGACGTGTTTGACAGACTCTTGGGTGTGATGTCCCTCTGTGTGTAGTTTCTGGGATGGAGGAGATGGAAGTTTGCCCTCCTTTTTTTTTTTTTGCCGATGACTCACTGGTTTTGGCTAGGGTGAGTGAACACACCATGTCACCAGTTGAGTCACTGTACATCTAACAATGGGAAGCTTGGCACAGTTCCTTTTCATGGCCACAAAGGGGACCATTAAGGTTTAAATGCATCCGGATTCAAGTCGACCCTAACACGCCTGGCTGTGTTGCATGAGTGCTCTTACATAAGGTTTCTTCATTTGGCGTGGTGTCAAAAGAGCTATTAGCTGAAAACAGCTTCACTGCTTCTACTCTTAGAAAACTGAGCACAACCACTAATGTTCTCAAAGTAAAGGTGCTATCTGTCTTCTGTTTGCTAAACCTAATGAACCATTGTGTAATACAATTCAACTTTAATCTGTGAATAGGAAACTTACAGAGGGGGAACAAAAACAATCAGAGCGAAGACTGCAATCCTTCCTGTTCCTGTCATATCAGTCCTTTCATTCTCATCTTGCTCTCAATTCTATCAAACAGCTTTCTGCACTCAGTTTCAGGCCTCACCCTTTACAGTCTGGGTCAAAGAGAACTGAAAACAATATTAGAGTTAAGTAGTGTTGCTTGCATCTGACCAAGCTTCTCACCTGTGGAAAGAGGGCAGAGGTAGTAGCAGTGGGATCAGCTGGCTATTGGCCATACAGTTTAAAACAGCTTTTTGTTTTTTCTACAACCTTGAGGGTGTCCCAACTACGACGGTCACCTTTAATTTATAATTTGCGCTATTCTTGAAAATGGAAAAACTTGGATATTGCAAGGGAAGGAGGACCAAGATGCAGGTTGGTGGGCCAACACAGGCCAAACCCCAACAGATATTAAACCTGAAATGATCTTGATCTGAATTCAAAATTCCCTGTGTAATAACAGTTCATGCACACTATTGAAAACTGTATTTTCTGCTGCCCTATTGGTAAACTAGACAATTGCTGGTGTCATATAAAACAGGAAATGGAAATAACTTGCAGCCATACATATTAAAAACCAAACTATCTGAGAGGTTATGAGAAAGCATTTTGAATTTAAAAAAAGTTAACATAACAACACATCTGAAATCATGTGTTAGTTACCTGTAATCAGACTAAATTGATATTTTGTTTTTGTTTAAACTGTGATTCTGTGATTCAGATGTCTGGATCCAGGCTAAGCTGTTAGCTTGTTACTCAAGTGGACAGAGAAACTGCTTCAATTGTTTATGATTATTGTTTCACTGCACATTTGATAACTACCACAGTAGTTCATCAAAGTAATTGATATTTAGCTTGTTTGTGAATGTATTAGATTTCAGTAACTAAATAAAAACAAAGTACTATTTCCCCAACTTGAATTTGGATTTTAAGTCAATTCTCAAGAGGGATATTTTTTAACTAAAGTACAGCTGACTTTTGATCCCCTCAATTCCAAGCATTAGGTTACCCATTGGAATTTGGCAGCGTATTTTCAACAACGTTCTTTGGACTTATAAATGAAACTGCTAAATGCCTTCAGTTAAAGTGCCCATGTAATTAAACATCAATTTTTCTGAGCTTTGAGTTGTTATTTTGTGTCTCTGGTTTAAACAAACTTGTTTAAAAAACACATCCATGCTGTTTTTAGTGAGATACGGTTTTCTGAATGTCCTCTGCCTTCAGTCTCTTGGTGAGGATGCTCCATCATCCGATCACATTATGGTTCCTTATGTACTTCATTTCATGCTTTAGACATTTAGGGAAGAACGCTGTAAAAATGCTCCCTTTGGAACTAACTGCTTGTCTTCCTCCAGGTTTGGACAAATCCTCATGGGAGCCATGGAAAGATTAGAAATGGCAGGAAAAGAGTGCTGCATTTTTACAGGTAGGGACTTTAAATTTCTCCCTTGTTGCTAATGCTTGTGCAACAAGTATACTGTGACAAGTCAAAGAAATGGTAGCCTTAACTAATTTTTATTCTCATATTATTATTGCAATCATGATATTTCTTTTTTGGCCATTGGTGATGTTCACCGAAATAACCAGATGTGTCTGGGGGGCGATAGCTCACGTTTCCTTCAATTCATCTAAATTAAACAATGGCTCATGGGAGCCCCAAAACCGCAACACACCACACACAGCAGCTATTTAAAGTGTAAGCGCCTGCTCCCAATTATCTCCTCCCCATGCTAAACCAGAAGCTCAGGCCACGCAAACGGAGGCCTCCCTACTGGACTGTTATCTGTTTGTTTTCATATTTCCCTTCCCTCAGTCAGCCCTCCTCCCTTGTGCTCTTACTGTTTCTGCCTTAGCCAAGGCTTATTGTGTTTTCCTCCAACTGACCTTGGTTACATAAACTAAGGCCTGATCCCTCCTCCTCCCTCTCCCACCGCTTTGCCTGGCTCCTATCCTCTGTGCGCTCCCACAAAGCCCAGTGTTTTGATTACATTGTGAAATTGGAGCCAGGACTATTTATTCCCAGGCTGGGGTAGCGCGTAGAAACTGGATGGAGGATAAGCCAGAGAGGGGGAAGCCAGGAAGCTTCTGTGGTTGAATCAGGCGGATGGTAGTGGTGGTGGGTGTACTGTTTATGTCTTCTCATAACCTCTCTTTGTGAGCCATGCATCCAGCCGGCTGTTTCAAATGAGCAGAACGTCATCAACTCATCTTCCTGTCAGTAGTGTCTGTGTATAACCCAAACCCCATCATTCAGCTTGGGTCATTGCAAGGTGGCAGATTGGCTGAGTGCTTTGATACCTTCCTGTCCTATAGCTGGAGGGCAAAGGTTTGGGCCCTTTCTGGGCATACACCCTTCTGAAGTGTCATTACGACTGACGCCAAATCCTTGCATGCTGAGGTTTGTAGCCATTATAAGCAGACTTGATGATAACAGTGGGGGAATAATCATATTGACAGTGGTGGCAAGGTGCCCACAAACTGCTGAACCAAATAAGTTCGGAATTGTTGGGTCTCTGTAAAATCCATTAATTTGGTCTAGACCTTTTCCATCTAAAGTGTCTTGAAATAACTTTTATGTTTTGACACTGAAAATAAAAACGAATTGAATAATTTTGGTTCAGTTGTTGAACTCAGCTCCAATAGTGCTCCTCTACGTTATATAGTTACTAGTGCAGTGCCCGTTGAAAATGGGCCTGTCTGGAACAGGCCGGTGGCTCGGCCTGTGGTATTACAGCTTGTAGAATACAACATAACCAAATTGTTCCTCAAAACTACTTACAGAAGGACCCCAAACCACTTCATAAGCACCTCCACTGTATTCCACTATTACCTTACTGATTTACTTGACAGAAAATGTTGCAGATTCAGAATGTAATCACAAAATATCACAATGACCATGGAGTAAGACATGGCAGTGCGCTGCCCACCCGACCTGTTATGACAACTAATCAGCATTAATCAACCGTGTGTGTGTGTGTGTGTGTGTGTGTGTGTGTGTGTGTGTGTGTGTGTGTGTGTGTGTGTGTGTGTGTGTGTGTGTGTGTGTGTGTGTGTGTGTGTGTGTGTGTGTGTGTGTGTGTGTGTGTGTGTGTGTGTGTGTGTGTGTGTGTGTGTGTGTGTGTGTGTGTGTGTGTGTGTGTGTGTGTGTGTGTGTGTGCGCGCGCGTGTCTCGGTGTTGTCTCGATGAGGTCTTGTGTTGTATAATTGTTAATGAATTTAACATTTCATATATTAGGCAAGAGTAGAAAAACTGATGGAACTAGAGTGTTTAGAACATTAGAAAAATCTAAACGTTTTAGCTCGCGGGGAGTTCTCTAAAATACGTTTATGTCATTATTTGATTTTTGGCCATGTTTAACATGAAAATCTGACACTGTAGATATGACAGAAAAATGCGGAAAAGCACAATATGTCCACTTTAAAAAGTCATAAATACTCTTTATTGTGTTCTAGCTTTAATTTTCTTACGTCAATGTAACACTACCTATGATGCTGATTGAAATGCTCCCCCCGAGCTTAATTTGTTTTTTGTTTTTTCCGATGTTGTGATATAGATCTTAAATTTAATTCATAATTGTTTTTAAAATGTCTCTAAATATCTTACGCCTGACTGGGTGAAACCTGCAGAAACCTGAGCTAGCTCCATTTTCACTGGCACTCTTTTCTTGTTGGCAAAACTTCTGGACATAGACCTACATAGTTACTAAACAGAGGTTATTATTAAATCACATCAATGCCTCAATAAGTCAACTGTGCCTGTGATTTAAGTACAAACAATGGTTCTTTCTACAAGACCCTGGGCCAAACATTCCCTTATCTGTTAACTGTGAATCAGGTTTTACTGTAGCAATTCAGTTTATTTTCAATTTAATTACATTTTTGTTTATAGTGTCATATCATAACAGAAGTTATCTCAGGACAATTTACAGATAGAGTAGTTCTAGACCACACTATGAATTACAAAGACCCCACGATCCAGGTGCCACTACAATCCATTGCTGTGTTTGTTCAGTTTGTGTAAAGACACACATGCACCCTTCTCTTGTCTGCGTCACTTCTCATACAAACATACACAGTATAAATGGAAAACAGTGAAATATACAAACCCTCACCCTCATTTTCATACTTGTGATTTTGAGTTAGGGTAGCTTGTATATAGGGTGAAGTAAAGTCGTGCCTGTTGCTCTCATCATTAGTGAATTACTGGTTAATAAAATCGTGACACACAGAGACACACAAACGTGAACACACATGGCTAAGGCCAACCGGAGATGAGCTGCCAAGCATTAAATTACAGGGAAATGATCAGGGTAGACAGGAAACTGTGTGTGTGTGTGTGTGTGTGTGTGTGTGTGTGTGTGTGTGTGTGTGTGTGTGTGTGTGTGTGTGTGTGTGTGTGTGTGTGTGTGTGTGTGTGTGTGTGTGTGTGTGTGTGTGTGTGTGTGTGTGTGTGTGTGTGTGTGTGTGTGTGTGTGTGTGTGTGTGTGTGTGTGTGTGTGTGTGTGTGTGTGTGTGTGTGTGTTCACGGTGTCCAAAAAAACGGGAGTTCAGTTTACTTGTGTGTTGGTTTGATAGAACACATTATTTGAACAATTTTGCTGCTTCTGCACACAAAGTTAAAGGTAGATTAAAGTGTTAAGGAAAAGGGTGAATATAAGACTGAAACCAACTCTGATTTTGGAAAATAATACACAAACCAGGGTGGGACTTGCAAATGGATCTCCTGTTTGGCTTCATCCAGGCATGATTCATCTTGGTTTTATTGGCAGTCTGGTAGCAGACCATGGTTCACTATTGAAACTGTTGAAACTGTGCTGTTTCTGTCAGACTGAGGCACAGGACTAGTTCCTATTTAGAAGTTCTACTGTAAGTAAAATGCACTTTAATGGATCACAATGTCCATCAGTTTTGAGTGTTGTCTTAAAGGGAAACTTTCAGTCCTTTAACCATGTTTTTGTGTGTGTGACTGATGGGAAAACAATCTCTGAAGTTGGTCCAGTATTAAGCAAGATTGCTGCAGTGGCAAAGCAAGCTACAATGAAAGTAATTGGGAAATTGCGCACCTTCAATTTATGCCCGCCAAAGTGTTTGTTTTACCACTGACAGGCTCAGGTTATTGGGTCACGTGTCTGACAACATTATGGAAGGATCTCTACAGAGATATACCTTTTTTTTCTAAAGAGTAAGCTCCTTTGTTTTTAATATCCCCAAAATTGCTATTGCAAAACCCATCAGACTCAGAATAAAGTGACGGTTACAGCTCAGTACTGGATCAATTCCAAAGTTTTTTTTCACTTTAATACATGGGAAAATATGGTATAGGGTGAAAAGAATTACCCTTTAACACCTAGAACAATACAAGAGCAGTACAAGAGAAAGTAGGATTGAAATCTGTAAATATCTGAAACAGTCTGAGCAAACATTCAGTACCTACCGGGTATTTTTTTTTTAAATTTTGTTTTTTTTAAAACAAAACATACAGAACACACATGTATTGAAGAATCACCCATAAAAATCACTGGAAAGAAATCATGATACATACTTGAATCAATTTTGTTTTTTCAAAAATCCCTATTTTTTACCTTCATAGTGTTTGAAGTGATGGAAGAAGAAAAGCCTTTTGATGATCCCGGGGGGGAAATCTCACTTTTACACTCTGCCTGTGTGTAATGCAACAACATACATGCACAAACAGGATTTTATACATGCACAAAGGGGAGAGATGCCAGATAAGGGGACTGTCCAATCTCAAAATTGAAAATCAAATACCTACCCAACCAGCAAATAGTCAAATATTCAAGTCCAGCACAAAGCTGCCTCCTCAAAACATAACTACACTTTGGGGCCAGAGACTCATGTGGTGACCACAGGACTGTGGTTTCTCAGTTTGGTAATGGCCTCTAGGCTGTACCATTAGTATCTCTCAGAACCTCAGCAGAGAGGGATGGATAAGGGGCTTCAGATTAGTGTGTTTTTAAAACGTATCAGACATCTTAGTTAACATTAGGGGGTTTCATAAAGAATCTGGGATGATACCAAATAAACCTGCTTAAATGAGCCCATACTGTGTCCACAGATTAATTTAAGTCACAGGCTTCGTTAGGGGACCCTGCCTAACTGCTGAGTCACAGCCTCTGAAATACTGCTTGGTATGTTTGGCCTGGAGGTTAGGTTTGTCAATTGTGTTCACTCTGTTTGGTATAGTACTTGGTGTTTTGTTTCTTGAGTCACTTTCACACAAACGTTAAAGCAATGGCTCTAAAAATCGGATCACCTCGAGACAGGTTGGCTGCTCAATGAGGTGCGTCTGCTGCTCCAAATGAAACACAACGAAGTGGAAAAGTCCTCTTACAGTGATGTTAAACGCTGCTGCCAGCATATGTCAGTTAACTGTCAGTGTCAGTGTTATTCAAAGCAAGGTGAGACCGATGATCATAGCCTCTGTCTCATTCCAGTGTGCCTCCTCCTTTTTCCTGTTGTGAAAAAGGGTGTTGGAAGAGGCTTTCTTTGGTTTTGCTAAAATCATGAAGCATGGTGGAAGTGATTAGAATATTTTCATCATCCATCCTCCTTATTAATGAATGCTGCTTGTCAGGCTCCTAGTGGAAATGTCTACATTTTCAGCAGTGGACATTGCAGGGTGTGGTGTGACTATTGCAAACTGCTCGGTAGCCACATAGAAAAGTGGTGCTGCGAACCAGACCACTTCCCATTTAGACTGTTTTTCCATACACTTATGCTGGCTTCGGATGACTCAGTTTGACTTGGTGTGTCAGCCCAACAGGAATTTGAATTTTCATTAAAACAGTGGTGTGACATTTCCAGGCTAAAGGCTCTATAGGTAGCTCTGTGTGTATTTTAAAACATTAGAATTTTAGAGAATTTCTAATCTCATAAACCACTGAGAGTGAATCTTGTGTTCTGGATGTTATAATACCGTTGGTGATTTCTCTGTGTTTTTGTTCTGGTGCTCTGCATAGATCTGACCCCTGCCCGCCTACTCTTATCCCCAGCTCTCAGTGGATAACACGTTTCATTTCCTATACATTCTTGACAGTAAAAAATCGGGGGCGCCGGGTTAGCTCACCTGGTAGAGCGTGCGCCCCATGTACAGAGGCTCAGTCTTCTGTGCAGCGGCTGTGGGTTCAGACTGCAGCCATTTGTTGCATGTCATTCCCCCTCTCTTCCCCTTTCATTCCTAAACTGTCCTATCCAATAAACGCCTAAAATGCCCCCCAAAACATCTTAAAATCAAAACAAAAATGTAATTTAGTTATGTAAAAGTTTTTTTCATGAAGTGACAAAATCCGGAAATGTTGGTCTTCATTAGCAGTGACTCATCACCACTCCTAAAGGCTACAGCTGAAAGTGAACATAAAACTGTTAAATAAAGCAGATATCTGAAGGTACAAACAGAATCTCAAACCACAGAAATTCAGTTAGATGCTAAAGAAATACTGTAAACTGAACACAGAGAGACTTTTAAAAACTCCTTTCTCTCTGGTCTCCAGCGCAAGCAAGAGTTGGGTGAACATGAGTTGAGAACATTTGAGGGGGAGAAAAGGGGGTTGGCCGAGTCGGAGGCACTTAAGCCGTATTCCAGAGACGGCCTAACTTGGGCTCGGGTCCGTGCGCTAAAAGTTATAAAGGAAACGTAAATCAGTGCGGCATGGTTTGGCTCGGCTCTGCTAAAAGTGCCACTGGAAAAAAAACAATACCATTTCATTCAGATCATAAAAAAAGTTGACCCTTTGCTTTGTTTGAGTTGTTCCAATGTTGTTCCAAACAGACAATATGTTGCTGTCTATGGTCCGTGTGATGGAAGAGATCATAGTACATGAAAATTATGGGGGATTAATAAATGGACAATCTGGTTAGCCCCTTGAGGAGGTAAAAGCAAAAACAGCAAATTGCAGTATTTCCCTCCAGATGTGACCATCTGGGGTGTGATGATGTTTGTAATAGGTACTTTAGTAAGTTTAAGTCTATAAGTAGTGCATCAATTAGTGTGCTGTTGTGGTTTTGCCAGAAGGATGTGCTCATCTCAGAAAGTGGCTGCTAATCATAAATCCCTTCCCAGGTGGACTGTAAATCACTCGCAAGCCATTTGTTCCCTGGGACTCAATGTTCCTGATGACAGAGTCAGACTCCAGCTTGTCAGCCACACATTACTAGTGCAGGTATCTTGTAAAGAAACTCTGAGTCCATGTCTGACGCTAGGTCTGCACAATTCTGGGAAAAATATGAATGTGTTGCTTAGAATTGATATCACGATTCTCTGCCACGATCCTTTTGACCAAGAAAAAACGACATATTGGCAGTACCAAACCAAGGTTGGTATAGTTTTGCGTTTTCCATTAGTTTTTTTAATTTGTTTTGACCTTTTGTTTTCAAATTCAGTTTTATTTAATTAGGTTTTGCCGCGGATTTGATGTTTATTTTTCATTTTTAGAAAATTCGTAGTTTTAGTTTTTATTAGTTTTAGTCTTTTTTTGTAATATAGGTTATTTGTCAGGATTCAAAAAGGTCAGAAAAAGTATTGTATAACTCAACAAAAACACCACACAATTTTAGAAATATGTATTCAACAATAACACCAGTACAAACAATGTACATATGACGATGAACACAGATGCGTAAACAGTCAGTACAAGATGCCGCATTAAGTGCAGAATGTGTTTGACGTGTTCCAGGAGAAAAACATAAGTAGCAAACAGACTAAAGAAGACTTATGTCAACAGGTGTTTTGAACAGTTGTGTAGACATCCAAGTATTAATCCACATATTAACCCACGTTCCTTCCCGCTTTTGGTGTTCCTGCGTATTTACTAACCAGCTATAGGGTCGCCTGGGAAAGCACGCCTGTAGTGTTCTACGTATCCATGCATTAATACCTGTAACGTTACTGGGAGTTAGCTTGTGTATCGGCGATAGGCTTTCTCTTTTACCTTGTTTAGGGAAGCGAGGTTAGCCTCTTTGTGTTCGACCTATCTGACGCCCTCTTCGCATTTCTTTTCTTTCCCATTCGGGTAAACTTAACAGTCGAGTATTTTTCTTTTGTGTGTCCTTTGTCTGTCTGATGGTACATGAAATGCAAACAAGTGATGTAATACCAAGCCCAATCAAACCCCGCTTATCTCCACACCCTCAGAAAGACAAGGTGACTTTCCTGGAGCGAGGCAGATGGAGTGCTCGCAGTAAGCAGAACAGTATAATCATATCAAGTCATTCAGTCGTTCTCTATTCTTCTTTTTTTTGTCTGCATTATCACATGACTTCCACGAACGAGACAGAGGAATGAAGAGCCGGGGCCATCAACCCATTTTGCTGATTACATCCTTTTTTTATATTATTATTTTTTAAAGTAAAGTCACCTACATTCATCTTGGGCTTCCCGGACAAGCAGGGCAGGGTGCAGAATCTCAATTCCTGTCTGACCAATTTTCACAAAATTTATTCACTCACTCTGGCTTTTTAGCAGCCTGAAGCCTTTTTCAATTTAGTTACACATGGGTGTTATGGAGAAAATCAAATATCACAATATTTTTCACCAAATACGATATCAATACCTCAACGATATTTTAGTGTTGACTATTGGTGCTTTTACCAAATATAGACACAATGAGATTTTTGATAAATGATCATCAGTAATGTGAATGTAAAGACTAAGTGGGTAAAGGCAAAATAATAGAACAATTACAACAGTCTGGTAAGAACAGAAAAGGACATAACTTTACTGTAATTCAGCCGTCAAAACCAGGAAAAGACAACACTTACCGTATTACAATTTTACGATTTAAGTACGATGTAAATCTAAGACAATATCTAGTGTAATATCACGATATAGATATAACATTGATAAATTGCCCAGTCTAGTTCCAGCCCCCTCCTTGACGAGGGTTTCAGACCATAAGAATATTAGACCCAATCAGGGTTGAGTGCTTACTGGGCAGTCCACAGCTTTGGATGTTATAGTTCTGTGTTGTCAAAATTGGGGGAGGCTGTGATAAAAGGTGAAAGAAGTAGGTCATCCACAGGGTTCCCTTTCATACGGTGTCTGACTTTGAAAGGAAAATGCTGAAACTGGGATGTTAGAAGTGCAAGAGCTTTAGTCTTTGTTGAGATCTTCAACACCTCCGATTACGAATAAGTTTTACTTAAATCTTTGTGATTCACTATCCAAACATTTCCAAACCCCCGAGAGAAAAAGAAGACTACAAAAACAATAAAAAACACTTGTGCATGAAATACAACTACATTTTAGATTCAGCCCTAATGAGGTATTCTAAGTTGGGCCGTGGCAGACACTTTTTTTTTTTCTTCTTTTTTTTTTTTTATAAATTATTCAAATGTATTAAAATGAGAGGATAGCATTTGCTCCACTGTGGCTTTGTTTTTTGGTTTTGATTATTTGCTTGTTCGTTGCTGAGGTTTTGGCTTAGCAGCTGTGTGAAATTGCTTTCCCATCTGTTACAAGATTTTAAATTGTTCATATTATTAAGAACATTAAAGGTGTGCTGTCTCTTTTTCAAATGAATATAGTTTCATTAGATTTCTCCAATATGTGATGAAGTCTTCTCAGACATGTCTTTAACCATGGCTAGTGTCACTTATTTTTCTCTCCTTCCTAATAATTCCCATCTTCAACCTTGTCCCGTACCCTGACCTCTCTTTCATTTAACCAGACGTACTCTGCCTCTCTTCGCCCTTCCCCCTCCATCCATCCAAGACAGACTAAATTAATACAGACTGAGTAAGAGCAAAGACGCAGAGAAACAGGTAAATTGGAAAGACAAAGAGCGGCAGCACAGGGGATGAGGGAAGTGTGTGCGTGTGTGTGTGTGTGTGTGTGTGTGTGTGTGTGTGTGTGTGTGTGTGTGTGTGTGTGTGAGATAAAGAGAAAGAATTGATAGAATGGATTGAAAGAGACAATGGAGAGATTAGGGGATGGAGGCCAGATGATATCCAGAGGGGTGCAGTTAAACACATGAGGCTGATCAATAAGGTATGCTTGCCCCAATGAGAGTAGGCCTTTCTTAGTGTTAAACGCGCACAGACAAAAAGGATGAAAGGACAATACACACCCTACCTCACCGCATACATTTACACTGTGACCTAGGGCTGCCGGATTATGGCCAAAACGGTAATCACAATTATTTTTGATCGATATTGAAATCACAAGGAATTATCACAATTATTTGTTGATTTTAATCAAAACAAATTTTGGTTAAAGGGGATGTAACCTTCCCCCTTATTACCTCATAAGGAGCAAGAGTCCAGATTGGTCCATCTAAACTTTCGTTTTCTCAAAGGCAGATTCCAGGGCTCGGTTTACACCTAACGCCATTTCTATCAACTGGGGGACCATAGGCAGGCTGGAGGCATATTGATGTTAAAAAACTCATGAAGTGAAATTTCCATCACATAGGACCCTTTAAAAAGTTAGAGCCGTCTGCTGGTAAAATGAATTCTGAGAGGGAACCATTCTTTTAGAAACCAGTGTTGGGCCCGGTTTGTTCTGCTCTATCCATGCCACGTTGACACGCGTCTCCAAAACAGCCTAACAGCAGGGAAGGCAAATGTGGCTCCCTGAATATTTCAGGCAAGGAATCCCGCACACGTGATCAAGGGGGAAAAAGGCAGGTAAACCTTTTTACTGCTCAGCCATATTGTATTAGAAAATTAGTCAAGTTGTGTCAGTTGGTTGCCTGATTGTGGCTCTTCACGGCTTTGCTCAGCGTGTCTACCCTGGAAACACCCTATATGTGCAGCGCTGGCTCTTAGGAGGAGCCGGCGTGGAAATCACAGGCTCGCTCTATCCCAGTATTTGGCCCACAATTACAATGGTGTCATACATGGAATTTTGTAATGCAAACTCTACACAATTATATTGGTGTACCTAAAGGGTGACAAACATGAAGTACAGAGTCAACTGTGTGACATCATTGTCAGGCCATGTGTGTGCACATGCATATTAGCTCTTCTTTATTTAGTTGTAGACAACCTTTGATCGTAGCTTTTGAGCTGGGAAAACATGCCCAACCAAAGACAACCAATGACTTGCTGGTGTGAAGAATTAATGAAGACATTTGGGAATTGAAGCAGTACTTTGTGTGTGTGTGTGTGTGTGTGTGTGTGTGTGTGTGTGTTTATTTTTACTGGTCTCTAATTTACCAGCTTGTGCATCTGTTACCTGACTCCTTCAAGGCCCACAGTTCCAGAGGAGTGGCGACCAGCCTTTGAAACCAAATACACTTTTTATCATATGCTGTTTACATGGAGCGGCTGCTATGAGTCTGGCTCTATCTGAGCTGACCAGCTGGGAGGACATAGTAATGACTAGGGTGCTGTCATGCCACTGTGCTGATACCAGTGTGGGAGAGACTGTGTAAATAGACTGTCAATCCTTCAATATAACCACTACAGCATCCTGAAAATACACACACACACACACACACACACACACACACACACACACACACACACACACACACACACACACACACACACACACACACACACAAACACAGACAAGAGGGAGGAAGATGAAGTACAGGGGAGTTGTTGTGGTGCCTTAAACAAGCAATTCAAATACAGTACGTTCTGCCCCATGAGGGTTTCAGACAAAGAGGACAAACATGGTTGTTGAGCCACATCAACACACTGAAGTGCTGCTGTGAGAAGCCAGTCACTCCCTTTAATTGGGTCTTCCAGATTTGGGACCGCAAGATTTAAAATCTTTTCATTGGATGCATGCGTGCAGATGCATGTATGTGGATTTCACAGGTTTTCCACAGTTCTGTTTTGTTGATCCATCAGAGACTGATTAAACATGGCCACATTTAAACACATTGACTAACTCCTCTTCATAATTGAGAAAACAACTGGTAGAAGGACTTTTATTAATAAAATGCAGTATAGAAATAAAAGTTAGCAAGAGTAAGAATTGGAGCAGTAATCAGGGCCAGTTATGACATTAAATGAATTTATGACAGACAAATACATATACTCCCCCCTGCCACTGTAGACAAGAGTAAACCGAGATGTGTTTGTTCAGTCTATGGCAGAGTCAGGGTGTGGTTGTATTCGGTTGCTGAAGTGTATTGTCCTGTGTATTTGTAGGCCAGCCAGACACACACAAACAAAAATGATTATCCTGTTGCAACCTGCAAGAGTAGGGGCGTACACTGACCGGAGTGGCTCTGATCCTGCATGGGTAGAGGGGTGCATGATGATGCGTGCATGTGTGCGTTATTCCTCTTCATTGATCTGTTAACAATGAGCTCTGTGAGAGACTACAGTGCAGTGACACTACTACTTGTGTGTGTATGTGTCCGTCTCTGTGTGTGTGTGCATCTCTGTGTTCTATACATTTTGTTTATGCCAAAACTGTTAAGTGAGCACAAAACTAAATAAAGGTGCTTGCCAATCTTTTTGAAAATATTTTGAGAGCGGAATTGTGATTTTGTCTGAAATTGTTCTTGTTTCCTCAAGGGGCGTCATGTACCGTATAAGTGTTGCATCGCACGAAAAGCTTGTGTACCCTGGTTTTCATCCACAGCTTATTTCCCATTGATAAAAACCATGTATTATACATGTGAATATTCCTGTGCATAGGTACTTTCCAAGTCTTCTGGTATGGAAGTCCTTTATACATGACTCCCCAGCTGTTTTATCAGATTCTGACTACAGAAGCAGTTTAAAATATGCTTTTCAAAAGGTTTTGACTTGCAGGACTGACACATATGTCACTGTTATCTTAATAAATAGTTCAGGTAAATGACTTACTACATATAGGAAGCACACACGAGCAAGATATTTATTACATTTAGTGTCATGCAGGTTTACTGAATGTATCTTTTACAGTGACTCATTTAATACATCTTAAAGGTCCATGGCATCAGTATTTCACTTGATGATGTTTTTTAACATTAATATGCATTACCCCAGCCTGCCTATGGTCCCCCAGTGGCTAGAAATGGTGATAGGTGTAAACCGAGCCCTGGGTATCCTGCTCTGCCATTGAGAGAATGAAAGCTCCCACCCCCCTCTCTCCTCCTCCTCAAAAGCTGGAGAGACACAGAAATGGCACATACTAAGGAAAGCTCATTGTGTGTCAAAGCTTAAGTGAAAAAAGACTGAATCTGCAAACATGCTAGCATCTATGTGAAGCTGTAGTCAGGCACAGCTGTTCTATAAGGTGAATGCTAACAAGCTCACAACAACAATGCTAACATGCTGATTTTAAGCAGGAAACCATGGTCATAATTCCTCAGTTTGTCCTTGGGTGAAACTGACCCGTTTATCTACATCAATGTTCTTTTTCTCACTATGACTCTAGAGTCTGCATTCGCGCCCAAGCTCGTCAACGTCAATCGCTCTATCACACACTCCCCACACACAGAGAGAGGAAGGTTCCGGCCCCTGCTCTTATATGGAGAAATGGATAGCAGACCTTCTGAAGATATCACCCCATGTTCTGGAGAGGGCTCACCAAATCACAACAGACCAAAAAACCGACATTCATTTTGACTTGTTTAAACTACAAAGGCAGAACATCCTTAGAGCTACAAGGGCAAAGAAGACGTGATGTAAAAAAACAGCAGAATAAGATTTCCTCCGGACTTATCAGCAGATACAGCAAAGGCAATATGACTACAAGAGTAAGAAACTCGGTGAAAGAGACACATGAAACTAATCTTCCCCACCCGAGTGGGTTTGACCAACAGGTAGTGCACAGCTATCTTTAACACACCCGCGGGCTCAGAGCAGTACATTAGAGACATAGAGAGCTTTTATTAGGAAAACAGTCGGATGAAATGGTAAAAAAAAATGTAAATGCCTTCTTAAGGCGCTGGTTACTTAATGTGTTTTATGTTTGCACCATACTTTAAAAATTAAAGATTTAAGTAATTAGTTAAAGTTTAAAAAGGCTACAAAAGGCTTTATAATTGTCTTTATGTTAAGTTTAAACGGTAAGTATTTCTGGAAATGAAGTGGATTAATTTTAATTTAGCAAGCAATGTGAACAGAGGTTTTAAGATAATACATAAGAGTGGTTCTTCATTAAAGTGTGGACCTGTTTTTAAGCAGTAAAATTAAGATATTAAAGGGTTTAGGCTGATCGTATGTTCCAATTGGGTTTAGGGAAATTATCTCTGTTTATTATGGCCTCAACTTTATTCAGTAACCTTAATGTCTTCTTGCTTTATCCTCCATGGCAGTCTTGAAACATGATGAAAAAATGCTCCTATAATATGCTAATTTTGAGGTTCATAATTGTATTTTGAGGTTGTTTCATTTTCAAAAACACTGTTTTATAATTTCAGCTTTCTTATTGTTACCCGCTATAACAAATGGCAGATATTTTAGTTTAATGTATTCTACGGTACTGTAGAGGCCAACCCACTTTTAATTTAAATTTTCATGTGAGAGGTAAGGACTACAAAACCCTTTTTCAGGTAGAAAGTAGCACACGAAGTGCAAGTCTTGGCTTAAATCTTGAGGCCCAGCTTCTCTCAAAACATTAATTATTCTCAGGTGGAAATTTGTGATGTACTACTTCAGTTTGGTCAGTAAATAACTTCTATGCTTCACACACACACACACACACACACACACACACACACACACACACACACACACACACACACAGACTGGTAGTTGCAACCAGCAGGAGACTCATGGGGGGTTGGGAGGGTGTCTATTGTGTTTTTAATGTAGTTCTTATTCCCCTGTATTGGAACAGAAGGCGTAAGAGGTGGTCACACAGAACAAACTAACCCCTTACACACACACACACACACACACTCTCCTGTTTTCTTTCCCAGCCTCCTTTGCCCTGCCACTGGGGGAGGAGGAAATGCATGCAGAACAGGACCACTGGTGCGTTTTGATCTCACCACGACAGTTGGGATGACTCATAAATCAAGCCCACAACCTGTCTACTCTAGCGCCTAATCATCCTCCACCCTCCCACCTCCTCTTTACACATCCTCTTGTCTTCACCTTGGTTGGTTGGTATTTTGGTTTGGTCTAATTGCGCTGGGAATTGACTGGGCGTGCGTGCGTGCGTGCGTGCGCGCGCGTGCGTGCGTGCGTGCGTGCGTGCGTGTGTGTGTTTATCAGGGCCTGGGCAGCTGTGAAATTTACGTTGTGTAATCTCATTGATCCCATTACCAACAATGTTGATGCAGTGCTCAATCTACACTGGTGTCAAAGGGGCCCAGGGTTGTGGTGCTGAATGTTGAACTGGTAGCTTTGCACTTCAGAAGGTACATCACAACATTTTGGGAAACACTCTTATATAAAGATTGATGCCAGTTTTGTCTTTGTATTTCCTGGAAAGAGATACTGGGACAACAACAATACTAACTTACTGATTTTAAGCAGGAAACCAAGTTCATTATCTTAGCCTGGTGTGCTAACATATACATTTATTTATATATATATATATATATATATATATATATATATATACACACACACACACTGAAGTTATTACAATGTATACTGTGGGGAATTCACTGTTGCCACTTTATTAGGAAAACCTAACTAAAACATTGTAGTCCAGCAGTCCAACAATAACAAGCTTTTATGTAAAGGTTAATATATTCTGATTTAGTTGAAATTGTTTTAGAGAGGTTTTGATTCAACTGTGGTTTTGATTTTGGAGGAACTGTGTTGCATTATACAGAGATGTTTCTGTTGGCCCACCCTCATGATATAAATGTGGTACACCTGTAAACTTGACAATTCGCTGGCCCTCGAAAAAAAACAGAAAAGAGTAGTAGAGGTATAAAACTGACAGATCTGTTTATATCTTTATATCTTTATATCTTAATGTTAACATTTTAAGGTATTTTCACTTCTGTTCATTAATTAACAATTTAATGTCTGCTTATCATTTGTATATGTAGTAATATTCTATATATAATGTTCTTTCATGGATTAATAGATTTGTTACTTGGTACACATGTTTTATCCTTTCCCTCATTTAAGTGAAACATGCTGATTATATGCTACAAAAAAAAATGCCAATGACCTGAAGGGTGGTGTTATTGCATTTAAGTGGTATTTGTACTTTATAGTTTGTCTTCCTTTCCTCTGTGTAAATAGCCACCTCTCACCATTGAGTGACCCTCTACTGCCATCGTTTCTCAAACCCCGGGACTCCAGGCCAGAGACAAACCTCAACTTGTCATCGGAGGAACACAGTGAATCAGGTCAGATTCCTTTTGTTCAGCTCTTTGTACCAAATACTGAAATATTTGGGGTGCTAACGGTGAAAATCCTGGCTGCCCCTCCGAACTATGTGGTGTTGTGTTCATGGCTGGATGAAAGTAAAGTCCCGGCTGCTGCCTCCCTTTTAAGGTCAGGTCACCCAGACCTCATTTACTGTAGATGTGAATGATGTTCCTTTGGAGGAATTCAGAGCAGACGTGTGTGCTTCTGCTTGTGAGTGTGTGGGTGTTGTTACCCATGTGCAAGAGCAATATGGTAAATGAGACTGTTAGGGAGGGTGGAGGTGTGAGACTTGACTGGATTTCTTTACCATTGGACAAATATATACTCACTCAGACATAAACTTCACACTACCCCTGCATACATTTTTTAGCCTGTATGATCTGTGGGCCTCAGTACTGATACAAAAAGAATGCTTTCAAATATGGTATTTTTCAGTTCCTCAAGTATTGCTGAGTACTAGCATATGTCCCTTTCTTTTTTTTTTTTGAAGATTATTTTTGGGCTTTCCCACCTATTAATGGACAGGATAGCTAAGTGAGAATGTATATATCTGATGGACTGTGAAGAAAAAAAAAATACAGCTTAAATAGGTAGTTATCTGGAAATGAAAATACATCTGTAGTCAGGGCCTACAATATTATCTCCCGACGTATGGTTAACTTACTCTGAAGTAATACAGCTTCTTCATCAACAGGATCATCAAAAAAAAGACATGCCATGTTTGAGGAAAATAAAGTTTTATATTCCAACGTTACCTAACAGAGTTAATAAACCATCCTGTTTTTGAAACGGGCTGGAGCACCCCC
>NC_048410.1:26104079-26113453 GCF_013103735.1 Etheostoma cragini | reverse complement strand
CCCCCCCCCCCCCGGTTTAATTAACCTCCCTTTCCGAATTGAAAAACCCACCATGTCAGGGTTAACCAACTCAGAGTTTTGATTAAACCTGCTCACTGAAACGGGCCTCTGTACATAGAATTTTGAATAAAATGATCAAAATTGTTATTTACATGGGGAAAAACCTACAGAAATAGACAAGACAACCATTGCAGTGCTATGAAAGGTGAATTGGACGGTGGAATAGAAGAATCCATGTTCTCAATAGAGAGCTGCATGTGCAACATGCAACAACAATTTATATCTATTATGCACAGGAGAGATTGTAAAACGATGTGATAAAATAGAACTGGCTAGGATTATTTCACGCAGCTGACTAGATTCACGTTATTCTGGAGAGGAAAAAATGTTTTATTTGGCACTAATACTAAACATTTCAAACAGACCCCAGCTCTGGTTTTCTCTACTGTTTTACGGGCACAGCGTGGTTAGTACTAAAGAATATAAAGGTTGTATACATTGTAAGCCTGTCAGTGTTATCATCTGCCTAACAAAGAGTGTGGAGCCCCCCTGCACCTTTTTAAATGAAAGCCTTTCAGTTCCTCAAACCTCATTTGTTGAATGCCCGTTTTAAGCAGCCACAAAATTGCTGAAAAGATCCACAAAAATATGGCTTAACTTCTCCCCAAAACACTGCTCTATAACACTTCAACTGTAGCTTAAACAGGCTACCCCACTGTGTGCTTCTCTGAGGGAAAAAAGTCATGCTCTTTCCAAACGTAGATAAATCCTCAAGACCTTTAAAACATTTTACATTCCCTATTGTCTAGTGTGAGAGAACTGATTTAAGCCACATTTCCTCATGTTCTCTTTAAAAAGCGTGATGTGCCATGCAGATTTTACTGTATATTCCCAGCAGGAGGTGAGGCTGGATCTAAGAAGGAAATGTTCTCTGTGTGCATTTGACTCTGAATACCAAGAGCTTGAGAGATGCTGTACTATTTAAAGGTGCAGTAAGCAATGCCAAAGATCGTTGATATTCGAACTCAACTGCAATACAAATTAACCATCCCTTCAGAATCTACACCCTCCTAGATTCATGGTTTTCCGTAGCAACCACTTCTGTTAGTGTCAATGTTGACTAAACGAAATATGGCAGAATTGAATTTGAATTAGTTTACGTTAGACTGTGTATTAGCAAACTACTGTCGCTACTGCTGTAAAGCCAACCAGATGGGAGCAGCCATCACAAACCATAGCAAATGGACGAGGTTAAACAGACCACTGGTTGGTTGATTTGTGTACAACAACCATAGCAATACACAAAGCTGTCAATCGTAAGCACTAAACAGGCAAGAGGCTGTAAACAGTCACAAACTGCAGTAAAAACTCTGATTGAGACGCAGATTTGGAATCTGCTGCATACAGGTCCAAAGAATGCTCCTAAAACCTGAGTAATAGTGGCATATCACACAGATTAGAGCCTGACCGATGAAGGATTTTTAAGGCTGATGCCAATACAAATATTTTATTTAGAAATCCAATATACAGATATATTGGCCGATATATATTTGAAAATATAAATAAATCCAGAAACTCATAACAAAACATAAGCCGATTTCCCTAACATAAGTTATTTGTAGGTATTTGAGTTCTCACTAAAATGATATAATTTGTTTTATTGTCACAACAGAACAGAAGAACATCAAAATATATAAAAATTCTGATAAATAAAATTTATAAAAACAAACAAGATATGAAACTTAAAGTCCTTTGAACAAAAACACAATAACAAATAAAAAAATCACAGGTGCCAACAAGAACATTTTAGAGCGCCCTCTGGTGGACAAATTATGCAATGCCAACACTCATAACTTGATTGACGAACGTTTTTATTTTATTTTTTAATTATTCATTCATCAGAATCATCGTTTAACTTTTAAAGTAAAGTAAAAAGTCTAGCCTTGATCAGATCTCCGTGATCTGCAAAACAACAGTACAGTGGAACGTTTGCCTTTAACAGAGCGACAGTAATAACCTAATATGCCATCATTACTGAGATTAAACTACATTCTGGGTTATATTTGCACCTAACAACTGAATAACTCCTTGAAGAAACAGAAACCTAACTCTTGCAGTGCACATGAACAGACATATTAGCACACACATAAAACAGCACCCTCGTGAATTAGCCTAATGTTGCTAGCGTACAGTCATAAATCCTACCTAACATCAGACTTACTTATTGATGCACACAATAAGTATCCACAATGTTAGTCTGATGAGGGGATAAAAGAAAGTGATAGCCTTTCCTCTCTTGCTCTAGACCGCTGTGTTCAAGCCGATGGGGCAGAACGTGGTGGCGTGGCGGCGTGGCATCACGATGGACGATATATCATCGTCCATCTGCACAACCCTATAGCCTACTTTACAGATGACCAGCCCATGCACTGTACTAATTCTCAAACCTACTTGTCTTCAGAAAATGCAAGCAGTTTGTTTGAGGACCAGCTAACCTTAAATTAGAGGCAATAAAAGACCACAATTCATCCAAGTCTCATATCAAGTGCACTGCCATACCAAGTGCACTGCCATACAGCAAAGATCACCTCTGGAGAAGAGTTTGACAAATAAAGGTTTCAAATTTTCTTCACATCACTTTTTATTTACTTATATTAATAAAATATGTATTAATAATACAAAATAATGTATTGAAGCAATTCAAAATATACTAGTGCACTTTCTTTTATAAATTTGAATTCTGGAAAAAGAGGCCGTTAAAATTGGGCATCCTGTGGAGTGGAAAAAAGTTAACTTCACACCCTGTCCAGCACTGGTCAGTCTGTACAGATGATGAACTAGCAGCT
The DNA here is from genome assembly GCF_013103735.1 of Etheostoma cragini. NCBI lineage: Eukaryota > Metazoa > Chordata > Actinopteri > Perciformes > Percidae > Etheostoma > Etheostoma cragini. Next base: position 26,110,607 of record NC_048410.1, on the reverse strand, counting down.
GCCTGTTAACCTTCTGGGCACTTCTGAGGTGCCCTTGAGCAAGGCACCAAACTGCTTTGGGGGTCTGTTAATGCAGCCTGGTATCACTCTGACATCTGAACACAATTGTCAATTAACAACTAATTACTACTACCAATAGGTGTGTGTGTGTGTTGCACAGAGTGCAAAAATGTAATTCCACTAGAAGATTAATATTGTTCTTTTTTTCTTTGCTTTTACACCACAAAAGGGCCACACCAGAACCACCTTTTTAAGCAGTCTGGTTATAGTGATTGACAGCTAAACAAACAAAACCAAATAGGGGAACACATGCAACTTTCTTCAAACTGCACCAAAAGGTGTGAGGGCACGTGCTTAAGTGATAGGAAAATCATTTAGAAGTGTAATTCAGAGACAGATTGGTGAGAAAATAATGGGGGAACATCAGAGACTAGTGTTCAGGTAAGACACACAGCTCTATCACAGTAGATTGACAGACATGTGTTGTAAAGGATGGGTAATGAAGAGGAGGCGTTTCTCCTCTCTCCTCTTCTTACCCTTCCCTCCGCATCTCCAATGCACGTGTCCTTCAGCACATTGTAAACCTTGCTTGCAAAACAGGCGAGGTGAGAGAAACAGTGATATCTCTGCCTCTTTCTCTACTGTGTGTGTGCGCACTCACACACACACACACACACACACACTGTCATTTGGGAAGCAAACAACATGTGTGCACTCTAAACAGGAATGTGCAGAGAACTCATCTATTTTTCTTTTTTAATTTACATCTCCTCTCTATGACATTCCTCTGTGTGTCAGTTCTGTCAGACCAGCATGCTTTGCTCCAGCTGGCAGTGTCTTCATATGGGTGTGCTCACCAAGGGTGGCCCAAACCATGATGGCAAGTCCACCTTCAGGGTGGTCTAATGTGACAGAGCAGGTTTGTTGTGGGAGATTACTCATAGCATCAGACAGCGTCATGATTCTTAGACTGTAGTGCACTGAAAGGTAACTCGCTGTAGTTGTCATGGTGTAAGATTAGATTATGTGAAACATGGTGGGCTGCACGCACGCACGCACGCACGCACGCACGCACGCACGCACGCACACACACACACACACACACACACACACACACACACACACACACACACACACAGTCTTCCCTCCCTGATTATACATCCAGAAATATTAGCCACATTTACATTGTAAGCAGCTCTTGAAATCCCTTTCCTGAGCTCCATAATTGGCTCTTGTGTTGTTTTCGTCTCCCAGCCTGCAGGACTAAAGCTGGGGTAAAGCAGCAGCAGCAGCAGACATGGTTTCATCCAAGAGAAATCAATGGCATTTAACAAAGCCTGGTGAAGAGAGGTGGCCTGCTGTGGAAGTCAACAGGAATGTTTAATATAGAGATTGTCCCCAAGTCATGCCCTTCATCATTTCATTAAAGAAACCAACGTCCAACATTTTTTTTTTTGAATAATTGTATGCATCTTCTTGTGTATTTTCTAGAAGATACAAAAGTATTCCTTAAAGGTGAAGTAAGCGATGCTGCGGGAGTATTGTTGATATCTGAACTCATCTGCCAAAACTCAACTGCCAAACAAATACAACCCCCCCCCCCCTACCCCCCCCGGCTCTGCAGTAAAACCAACCAGTTTGGAGCAGCCATCACAAACCATAGCAAACGGACGAGGTTAAACTGACCTGTTGAAAACTGTAAAACTTCCCTTGAAATTGCAGAGGTTTCTGCAGCGCCTCAACGATCTTAACAGGGCTCCTCCTTTCCTGATAATACAATATTCATTTAGAATTTGTTTTCTTGAGTCTTTTTCCTCTTTTGCTGTTTATCTGCAAACTTTTCTTGTCAACTCCTGGCCCAGCCGCTGTCTCCCCCCCTCCCCCTTAACCCCTATCACTTGCTTTCACGCACCGCCTGCGCTGATTGGCTGGAATAGTGTTGTTCGGCTCGAGCAAACCATTCCAATTGTTTTGCATTTACACAACCAGGGCTGTGTAGGATCACCAGCTTTTTTTTGTGCACACAGAAAATGGAGAGCTAGGTGACCGTGATGAGATATTTGATTATTTTAACAAAAAGTCTATTGGATTAACATCACTTACTTACACCTTTAACGTCTATCAAAGGGTTTCATCGTGAAAGTATCCGATTTGTTTGTTCATCCTTCCGTTTTGCTGAACAGATTTGTTCACAAATAATTGGGTATATTTGGTTTAACCCTCCAGGGATTCCAACTGTGTGAGTGCTTGATTCCATGTTTGTCAAGGTTATCAACCTAGTATGTATCAGCCCATTATTTGACTCACAGCTGTGGGAATGCCCGGGGCTCTTTATGGTTTTATGGCTTGTCAATCCTGTGGAGTGGCTGGCAGCTCTTCTGGTTTCCAACTTCTTTAGGATAATGATTTATTTATTTATTGTGATTTATTGTTGGAGAAGCTCATTTAGTTTTTACTGCACACTCTGTTGCAGTCTGGTAAAAAGAGCTCCAGCAGTGGCCCTCAAACTGTTTTACGTCTTCTTGCTTAGCTTTTATATGTTATGCAACAAGACAGGCTCCATAAGCAACACACACCCTAATGTTTAATTAAGGCAACACTATGGAAAAGCAGCATTAGCCACATGGAACCACAAAGAGGCTCTTTGTGTAGAGAGAGGACCAAACAACACAGCAGTCACACTAACATTTACCCTTCACTCTCTCTGCACTGCCCTTGTTATTGCCCAAGCAGGAACAGAAAGAAGCCTGTGTGTGTGTGTGTGTGTGTGTGTGTCCCAAGAGCATGCCATCCATGCATTGAAAAATCACCTCAATTCCTTACTTCAACACACGCTGACTTTAATAGTATCCTCAGTTAACAGCTGCTCAAAAAAGAGTAGTGTCAAGAAAAAGAGCAAATCTGTGCAGTGTGCACATATTTGCACATTTCTTCTGACTTTGGTTTATTAGCTTAGTTTACTAATGTTCAGGAGGGCAAATTCCACATAAGTGTAATAAACCTTTTTCTGATTTCACGAAAGAGGTCAAGCTGATCATAAGAGCACCCTCTAAACTGAAGATAGCAAAGCGTTTTCAGATGCCAATATCCTCAGCTTGGTATGTAATTAAGAAATGGCAGTCATCAGGAACAGTGGAAGTTAAAGCAAGATCTGGAAGACCAAGAAAAATATCAGACAGAACAGCTTGCAGGATTGTGAGAAAAGCAAGTCAAAACCCCTGTTTGATTGCACGATCCATCCAGAAAGATCTGGCAGACACTGGAGTTGTGGTACACCATTCCATTATGAAGAGATACAAATATGGTATTCATCGAAGAGTCATCAGAAGAAAACTTCTTCTACGTCCTCACCACAGAAATCAGCGTTTGAAGTTTTTCAAATGAACATATAGACAAGCCTGATGCATTGTGGCAACAAGTTCTGTGGACCAATGAGGTTACGATAGAACTTTTTGCCCAGAATGAGCAAAGGTACATTTGCAGAAGAAAGGGCACATAATCAAAAGAAAATAACCTCTGTCAAACTGTTAAGCATGGGGGGGGGATCAATCATGCTTTGGGGTTGTTTTGCAGCCAGTGGCACAGGGAACATTTCACGAGTGGAAGGGAAAATGGATTCAATAACATTTTAGCAAATTCTGGACGCTAACTTGATGCCATCTGTGAAAAAGCTGAAGTTAAAGAGAGAATGGCTTCTACAAATGGATAATGATCCTAAACACACCTCAAAATCCACGATGGATTTTATCAAGAGGCGTAAAGTGAAGGTTTTGCAATGGCCTTCACAATCTCCTGACCTCAACCTAATTGAAAATCTATGGATAGACCTTAAAAGAGCAGTCCATGACAGACAGCCCAGAAATCTCAAAGAACTGGGAGACTTCTGGAAGGAAGAATGGGCAAAGATACCTTAAACAAGATATGAAAGACTCTTGGCTGGCTACAAGAGCACTTCCAAGCTGTGATATTTGCCAAAGGGGTATTACAAGGTACAAGTAAAAGGTATTAACACTGCAGGGTACCCAAATTTTGCAGTCGCCATTTTTTTGTTTTCTCTTATTTTTTTATTAGCCAAGGGTAGTCGTGTGCTGTAGTTTTACTGGTCACCTTGCTATTTTATAGCAAGGTGACCAGTAAAACAACATAGCAATGTTGTATCACCTGCTTAGTTGATGAGCTGATTTACTAACCCCAGAGCTGTTGAAAGACTGACTAGTAATGTTTGACATGCTAGCTAACATTAGCCAAAATTAGCTTGTGGCAGCATGGCTATGCAGTCTGACACTACAAATACAGAAATTGATTTACGTACACATTCGGGCAGTTGGAATAGAAGACCACACCAGAATAGGTATGTTAAGTAAGCAGTATTTGATGGCAATATTCCTACTCAGATTCAGTGACGGAATATGTTACAAATTACAGTTTTGGGCGTGTATTCTGTAACGGAATATGTTTTGAAACTATCCCTCCCAACACTGACTACTTTAATCAAACAAAAATTGATGCGACAACATACACACGGCTTTGAAGTGCATTTCTGCAATAGCCCAGCTTTTTGTAGTTTCCCTCCAGGCCTTTCTTTTTGTTTAAATTTCTCATGAAGTAGATGAAAGCGACTTTTCTTCACTTGTACGAATTATTCTTTCCCTCAATTTGTGCCGTCCAGGATTAATTTGTGTCTTTGCTTCGACTTCAATGAAGTCGGAGGTATCATAACTACTTGATATTTTACCAGTGATACAGTATATTACGGTATTTGCGTTAAAAAATGTTCCACAATATTTGTTCAGCACTCTTTTCCATGAACAGAAGGCCAAATCTGAACTTTTCCAATAGATATTCCTATTCAATCCTATCAAATGCTCTCTGGGCATCTAGGGTGATCCAGACTTGGGTATAATTGAAGCATTTGGAAAGGAAATAATGTTATACATGCAACACAAATTGCCACAGTGCCAGAAATAAAACCTGTTTGGTCCAGGTGCACTTTCGCATTAGTCTCCAATCTTGCTGCAAACAATTTTTTCAAAATCTTATAATCAGACAGACAGACTTATTTGTCTATAATTCTCACATTTGTAAGAGTCCTTTTTTGCCTTAGTTATTGGGGTAGAAAACCTCGTAATGCCTCAATAAATACCTCATGCAGCAATGGGGAGAGCTGGGTTGGGTATTTTTTTTTTAAATGGAATAGGGCCTGGTACTTTCCCACTTTTTGTTTCACTAATTGCCCTCTGTCATCTACAGAGGTAGCTGTATCTAAGGCCTCAATATCCTATCTTTCCAAGGTTGGCAACATAATACTGCTTAATAATAATGCTTGGAGGAATGTTGTGCCGAGTTAGACAAGGATCTGCTGGTAGGGCTTGAGCGGTATAGAGTGGAGTGCAGCACACAATTAAAGTCGCAGCCTAGAAGTGTGGGGCGGCTGTGGCTCAGTAGTTGAGCGGTTGCCTGCCAGTTGGAAGGTTGGTGGTTCAATCCCTGGCCCTGTAGTCCCACGTTGAAGTGTCCTTGGGCAAGCCGCTGAACCCAGAGTTGTAATTGTGTGTGAGTGTTTATCAGATGAACAGGTGGCACCTTGTATGGCAGCCTCGGCCACAGTGTATGAATGTGTGTGAATGGTAAATGGCTCCTGTGTGATGGAGAAGTGCTTTGAGACTAGAAAAGCGTTATATAAATACAATACATTTACATTTAACTGGTGATCATTTAGTTAATGCAGCAAGACAAAGAAATCCTTCAAAAATATCCCTATATGGAGCGTATATGTTTGCCAAAAAAACTGTTACGTTATACAACTTACCCTGCTCAATTACATCTGTTGTTGTTTTTTTTCCCAGCTTAGAAAACTGCTCCAGATGATTGCGTTTTAGGTACGAGTTTGTTGTGATGCCATGTTTAGATGCTACTGTTGTACAACAAATGCGACATACCAACACCACGGCCATTCGGTTTGAATCCAAAGTGCTCTCACACTGCAGCTGTCATGTTTGGCTTTGAAACCAATTCCATCTTTCTTTTTTTATTCATACAACTCTCAATTAGCGTTTTCCCCTCACGCAGCTCTTTTGCTGCACTCTGGTAGGCTACGCCTAGAGTCCCGCTGACAAGTGAGTAGAAGACTCACTCATTACGCTGGAGTGGAGTGTTCATCCAGTCTCTTTGGGAGAGGGAGAGCGAGAGAGAAATAAGCAATAATTATTCATCGGAATCCCCCCAGAATCAGCATTTATTTGCCAGATATGAGGACACATACAAGGAATTTTGCTCTGGATCTAATTGCTCACAATGTGCTTACTCATACAAAAAACAACAACAAAAGAAACAATGTATACACACTATAAACAGAAACAATATAGACAGGTTGAGACAATAGTGCAAAGAAGAGTGCAAAGTATGCAGGTGGAAATTATAATTATGATAGATATAAATTTTATTATGGAGATCCTGTTGAAATTCACTGGAAAATATATGATTTTCTCGCCTAAATTTTTACCCCCTAAAACATGCTGCAGTTTCCAC
>NC_048410.1:26084495-26103979 GCF_013103735.1 Etheostoma cragini | reverse complement strand
TTTTGGCTTTCAGACAGTTGGAGTCAACTCAGGGATAGTTTTTTTTGGCCATGTCTGGTACCATTCAACTCGTCTGTTGACTGGCTACACAGGGATGCCAGTTTTATGACCTGTCCTTCTAATGTGAAGTGCGTTCTACTGTCATTCTTTCCCACGTGGGCCCAATGGGGGCTGTGCGATATGATTGGCTTAGTTTGAGTGTATCTCTTGATAGAATCATGCTATTGGCTAGCAACCAGGTCCATTAGAACGTGCTGGCACCACAGATTACAATGACGTGTCGACATGCTTTCTAGCGCGCACAGGGAAAAAGTTACACGCGATCAAAACCGAGAAATGATGCATGATCCCAATTTCGAACCACCAGTGGTACATTGAACGCAAAACAGGATAAGATAAGTATTATATTACAAAATGAATGTTATTATGTGATTAATTGATTTATTGACTATTGCGACAAGCATACCCATTAGATGGTAGCAGAAACAATTCATTTTTTCAGCTCCTCTGCGACTCTCTGTTTACATTTTTGTCTATTGTTAGCGCTATGGTGACCTGGCTAAAGTATGTGCAGCAGGCATGTTGTACCGCTTATCCAGTGTATTTATCAAAGCTGTCCGTCAAGGCTTGGTCACAGTACTTAGGTGCATCCTTTCTTTTGCGATAAACTTTTACTGCCTGAGTAATTTACACATTCTGCTACCAAAGTATGCTCACGAGTTATGAGGTCAGGGATCCCTGTCTGGTGGCATTTCGCTTACTTGAACAGTTGACACCCTGGTGTTTGACTTTTTAGCCATGCAACTATCATACAAGGCTTTGTGGTGCGTTTTTAAGTGCTGATACAGGTTAGTGGTGTTGCCCTGTGAGGGAGCAACATTAGCAAGGCATGCAAAAATCTACTTTAACGTATTGCAAATTAACACTTGCAAAAACTTTTGTTTGAGTAAACGAAAACCTATTCTGTTGCATGTTTGCTAATATCCATATTAACGTGCAATAATTCTCACGCAGTTTACTCATGTGCCCTCTCAATTACTCTTTCTCTGCACGCAGGTAGACGCTGCTGCGCTTAGGTCATGTCTCACTCGTTCTCAACCGCTTCACTCATTGCACCCTCAACTCTTAACACACAAAAGTGTGGCGCAAAACCAACCAATCTGAGAATAAAGCTAAATTCTGATTGGCTGTTTGTCATCGATTATATTGCAAGTAGCAAGGAACACATATCTATGAGGAACACTCTTTTTCAGTCAACACCTGTTGGTCAGCATACTGGTACAGCATACACTGACTACAGTGGAGCTGTTTGACTAATGTTACTGGAGTGAAACATTTGGTCAGTATTTTGTATTGACTTTGGTATATCACTGAAAGGTTTTTAATATTTGTGTGTATTATAATGCGGTTTTGTTTGACTTATATCTCTTTGTGTGACTCATCCTTCACAAGCAATCTAACACTGGAGCATAACAAACGGTCTATGCAGCCGACGTGTCATCTGAACAAGCCTCGCAGCACTGTAACTAAGTTAGCAGTAGGCCTAACTTTTCCTAGCCTACGTGTCACACTATAGCGACATGTAAGTAGTTTTTGATACTTTGGTTACATTACTGTGTTTTATTAACTTTTATTCTGGTGATATTAGCTTGTGAAGGAGCTACCCGTTGCTAACGCTAATTTAGCTCAAAAAGCATAAACTTGGCAAACTACTGCCAAGATATGGTATCACTGGAGACCAGAGAGGTGTTGTAAGACTTGGGAAGACTTATGTCATTTATTTTTGAAAAAGAAATTTAAAATAAAAGTAGTCAGCTACTGCTTTTTGTCAGATTTGCTAATGTTAGTGTTAGCAACCAATAGCTACTGTGCAAGCCAACAAAATATAAAAAATATAACCCTGGCAAACAGAAGTAAGGTTAATAAAACACGATAACTATGTAACCAGTATTATAAACTCCTTTAAATGTGGCTGTATTGTGACATTTTAGGTGTTCAGATGACATGTTGGATGCATAGACTTTATCCATGCTGTGTCATTAACTCTTATCAGATGAGCCCTACTACAATTTAATCTAAAACAACTGCGCCACACAAAAATCTCTTGCAACATTAGCTACTACTAGTCCTAGCCATCTTAGCTGCCAAAAGCTATAACTTACAATTTCGTAGCTAATCCCAACTCCACAAGTCAACTCAAGCAACTGAGACAGGTTAGGCCTCGCTAGGCCTACTGTAGGTTTGGTATATAAATTTAGTATGTTAAAATGGAATTAGGTCGAGCAGTCCGAACCATTATAATCGGGCCTTGCCTCAGCTCGCCAATAGATGTAGCATATCAAAATTATGTTGATCAAAATAAAAAAGTTTTTATTCTTTAAAGGCATTTCTCCGTTCCTATTTCTATTTCTACATGAAAGACTATATATTGTTTAGGCTCCACTAAATTTAAGACAATAAACTGTCTTGCTCAAAGTGCTTTCTTTTCCGTGACTAAATGGCTCTCCTGTGAGCCCCTGCATGAGGTGGCGAGTGGGTGTGGACAGTAGAACTGATTTTCCTTGGTGATTTAGAAATACTGACTCAATTCAATTTCAATTCAATTTATTTATATAGCTCCAAAACACAACAACCGTTATCTCACTGCGCATTTCATAAAAGAGCAGCTCAAGACCGTACTCTGTCATGGTATTTACAGAAGTAAAGTTTAGAAGTTAAGTGAGTGACTCAGAGTAACCTGAATCCCTAAAAAGAATAGATTTTGGCAGGCCTATTGTGAAGGATGATGTACTGTAAGTCACACAAGGAGACGTGTTATTGTAATTCAAACAACACAACTGTATTATTGGAGATGTCTCCAACTGAATTTAGTTGGATACAATGACAATAAAGATCTATCTGTCTAATTAACACAACTATTAAGTCATATCTGTAATATACTGGTAGGTCAATAATATAAAATACTGTAGATTGGTGCTTTCCAACTTTTCCAACCTTTCTGGTCTGAGGTACTCACACAGCCCTGTCATATTAACTCATATACCCCACCCTATCATTTCCCACAATCTTGTAACACGTTCAGAGTGAAGAGGTTTAAAACGAGGGAGACTTGACCAGAGCGCAGCAGCATCTACCTGCATGCAGAGTTTTTGAAAGGGCACGTGACTAAACTGATGAGATGCATGAGAGGGGTTATTATTTCACTTTAATATGAATAGTAGCAAACATGCAAATACATTTATTGAGCGTGAAATAGGTTTTTGTTTGCTCAAATTAAATTAATTTTTTTCTAATGTTAATTTCTGTTTGAAATTTAAGGTAATGTGCTTTCAAAATATAGTTCTCTGTGCTAAAAAAACAAAGGAATGAGGCACATATATAACACCATATGACTCGTGTTCGACATAGTATTTGTCGAATTCATTGCATGCTTTTAGTACGTCGATCTGTTTTTTTCATTGCCACTAGATCTATCTCAAGACGAATATTAGATTCAGTTGCTCGTAGTCTTCTCCAGCGGAGTTACATTATGCTTTCCCAGCATTGCGTTGTTGGCTTTTGCTCCTTTGGTAGCCTGTTTTAAGTCTTGTCTTAGCTGATCAACCATGATGTTTTGAGTCTCTGACTTTTCCTTGATCTTAGCAAGTAGCTCATCCTACAGTTTGTCGTGAGTGGATGACCACCTCCTTGGACTGCGCGTTCTGTTTGTTAGCAAGGTAGCTAATGTAAGTTATCAAGTCAGTGCTAGCCACTTTATTTTTCTACTGCTCTGTTTTTTCACAGTCCAAAGCAGCTTGAAATTTGTCACTGGTGTGCGTTGTTGAAAGGAGCATTTGGCCTTCATATAACAAGAGAAATAGGTTTAGTTGGTGATTTTAGCAGTTCAGTTGAGGAGCTCAGTAAGGAAGAGTCCTCACAGGTTCACAAGTCCTCCATGGTAATCTAAGTTGACAGACTCAAAATTACATATTTTGTTCATGTGAGCCATTGTGGTAATTTCTTCCATATTCATATTCTTTCTTTATCTTTATGTGTGCAGGAGAGTGGATAGCTCTTTCTCTCCAATGCTTAATTTTTTTGTGCTTGATGAAATTAACTGTGAACTAAGACTAGGCCATAAAAAGTCACAATCAACTGACAACAAAGATCAACCGCTGCATATTATTAACAGCAGTTGCACAACTTCAAATCTATTAAGGTACCAATGACACCCAATTGTTTGAGAAGCTAAAATCAATAAATATCTGTGTGTTTAACTTAACTGACAGATTCATTTTCTGTTGACTGAAGAACTGATTGATAATAGGGATCAACCAATATGGATTTTTTTTGTGCAAAAAACGTTTTCTTTTTCTTTTTGATGAGCCTTAGGTGATGACCGATACGGGCTGCCGATTTTCTTGAGCCAATGTTTGGAGCCAATACAGCTTTTGCTCCCTCAATTTACATCATAAAAATGACACAATGATAACTCTGTTTAAAAAAGGAAATAAACAAAACAATATTTAAAAAAAGGTAAAAACAGGTGAGGTGGAACAAGTAAGAACAATTAGATAAACAATATTTATTTAAAAATGCTTCAATACTGAATTTGTTTTTGGAATCTGCTCTGCCATTTCTTTAAAAAGAACAAACAAAAACACAGAAGCAACAAAATTCCAGGACTCTGCGAGTGGTGGAGGGACAGTGCATGGAACTGCAGCGTCTCCAGCAACACAGAGCTGCCTGTGGACACCTGTCTGTAAAGAATGCTGGGAAAAAAACTATCTGCGAACGCAGCAGCCGCATGTCGGCTGATGCCGATACACATAAAAACACAAATATTGACCCAATATGTCGGCTGGCTGATAAATCTGTCTAATGAATAATGTTTATGATAATAATTTTTTAAAATGCAGCCATGAACCAATGACGTGCAGAAGACCAGAGTCTCTAAGTATCCTTCAATTGTCAGCTTTGTCTTGCGTCTTAAATATTTAGGCCACATAGTCACTATACTAAATCATAAAAGTAGATTTTCAGATGTCTGGAGATCTCTTTCACTGTAGTGTTCTATCTTAAAAAGATAAAAACTCAGTTTTATACAATATTTTGCATTTATGAGTTAAAAGAAACTGAAATGTCTTTGCTGTAGAGCAAATTTTAAAAATAAATGACCAAGATAATTGCTGATTATAAGTAAGCATTATAAAAAATATAGTTGAGAGTTTGGCTGCCGACTGGCTCTTGAGATCCCCACTCACAGGAAGAGATAGGAAAGGGAAATTTAAATGTTGATGTTACTGGGGATACTGTCTTCCTCTCTGTTGCTAGGAAACTTGAACCAATCACACTTCATTTTGCATTATTGGTTCAATTCTCAGAGTCAGCATTGTGCTGACGGCATGAAATCCTGTACTGCAAGTAGCATTATTAACAAGCTGTCAAGGCCTGAGGGGGTGTGTGTCTGGTAAGCTCTCCTGTGACTAGTCATGAATATGGAGCAGTTTCTGGCTTCATTCAGTCAGTCGCACACCACATCAAACAAACGACAAGACCGAGGGAGTGCGCCTTTACAGCAGGTTAGACAAGCTGAAATACAAGCCCTGAACGACCACCAGATATTCCAACCACCAGGGCTGCCTGGAGGATCTGGCACGCGTGTGCGAACCAGGTGTAGCCTACTCTGAATGATGTGTAGATTTTAAAATCAGGGCTTGAGTTTAGGCTTCAGAATTTTGGTTAGCATTTTACTTAACATGTTAACTGCTTAGATCTTAAAACATCTTCTAGTGTTTTCGCACTTGGTCTATTTCAGCCCTCCAAAAGAACTCAGACATATTGGTAAGCCTTTTTTTGCGCATATGTGAACACTCCAAAGGGACTCAGACACCTCCGGGAAAAAAATGTACTCCACCTCCTGTAGACCTCTTTGGGAGGTAGTCTGAGTAAGGTTCGTTTCAAGTTTGTGTTGCGGTTTCTGCTAGGGCTGAACAATATTGTATTTTAGCATCAACATCGCGATCTGCGCATTCTCGATGGTCACAAAGCAGGACATCGCTAATCAATGAAGGTAATTATGGTGCAAATGTGAGAGCACGTAGATGCGATGTGAGCACTTGTAGAATATGATTTGAGAGCTTGTACAACTAAAAGTGAACTCGTAGATGCGATGTGAGCACTTGTAGAATATGATTTGAGAGCTTGTAGAAAAAAAACTGTACTCGTATTTTATTTTTTTCACTTCAGTCACTTTGCCAGTACAACCACAACTCAGTGATTGTTGGAGCTCACTGCCAGTGTTGGTGGAATATCAAGCTTGCACTGGCGAACTAACCAACCAGCAGACTTATAAATAAACTAATTTTAACTTAAAAGGCACGCGTTATACGCACTGATGGCGGTCCGTCCGCAGCTGCAAGACCTGGAGCTCACCGCCAGTGTTTCAGTTTGACTATTAAAAGTGTTAGGATAACTTAAATGTATTTATTTATAAGCTATTTATAAGGTTAGCTTGCTAACGCTAGCTTGCTATTCCACCAATACTGGCGGTGGGCTCCAGGGGGGTTGTGCCGCTGCTACTGGTGTGGGGCTCTCCGTGTCCCGCTGGAGATCAGATCAAGTCGAGCTCGGCAGCAAAGCTTCCTAGCAATGTTTCCACGCTGGCCAAGCTCCAGTGATGGCGGTTTGTCCGTGGCTGCAGGACCTAGTGCTGACTGCCACTGTTTCAGTTGGACTGTTAAAAGCGTTCAAATGACAAAATAGCAGAGGATTCTTATTGTGAATTTAGAGAATTAATGGGAAATGTAACTGTTCCTTCTAGGGCTGGCTTTAAAAATATGTATCTGATTTTCCAATTCAGGGACAGACCACTTGTGATGGGATCACTCGGGGCAGATTTTAATATCATATTGAAATGGGCTCTATGACAACAGGCTATTTGCAGGTTACCGTTCTACGTAGTTGGACTACATGTCCTACAATCTAGTTCATTTGAGGCCGAATAGACTTGAAAGTTATGAGATTGTCACATGTCAGTGAGTCCCAGGCAAATTGAATGTGTCCCAGTTTCTAACTAACCATTCTCTCAAATTATACAAATAAATACAATTTAAGCTCTCCTATGAGGACTGTCCCAAATTTTAAAATCTGAAATTTTTTCCTAAAGCATATCCACCTTTCTCTTGCTCGCAGCTGGATTATCTTGTCTTTCCTTCTCGGCGGCCATGATACTTTCACGCGATTCTCAACTGCATCCATTCTTTTGAATAGGACTGAGAGTTTTGAGTCCATGAAAAACGATTTCCTTTGGACCCTCTAGGTTTGCGGCAATTCCCTGCAGTGCTGCAAATATTTTAACAATGTCCAACGGGATTGCACCACCAGCCTTTTGTATGTCTTTACTGTAGAGCTTTGCAGCAGTGCTATCTTGGCCCGTTATAGCTGCTGTTCCACTAGCGCAGACTAAGCACAAATACTTTTACAAATACTTTTGGCCAGGTATTTAAAAGGATAAATACATTACTACAATATGAGTCCTCTGTGTCTTCCTCACCATTTGGTCTCTTACGTGTCATTTTCTTACCTTGTGGGTAGTCTCACATTGCCTGACCTATCTCCACAGCGCTTTGGACACTGTTAGTAGTTAGCTGTCTATCCTTCCTCTTTAATACAATTGAATTTTATGTATTTTTTATATTTGAAAAATATTCAAATATTTAATTATTTAAATCAAATGCAGCCTGTAAGTTATATTTACTACACTACTCATGCTTATGCATTGTCAGTGCCACCTTAAGCATGTGGAATTGTTACACGTTCTGTCCACTAGAGGGGCTTCCAATATTGACCTGGTCTTGACGGGGACCTAGGCCATGGCATTTCTTGCACGCCACTTTGTTTACATTCATTTTCCATCACTAGCACACAGCGACAAACCCAAATCAAGAGAAGTGTGGTGAAGCAGCTTTTTTGCAAAGGCTAACAGTTTTCTGTTAGCACAATGACATCATGTTAGAAAGCACAGCCAAAACAATTTGTCATAAACTCAGTAACAGTAGTGTTAGCAACGATGCATACGGCATTGATAACTAAGCCAAACAGTGTTGTCACTACTATTTTTGTGATTTATATGCAACCTGTTTCTCGCGGATTTTCACGTTCATGAGAATACAGCTGTTAGAAGGTAATATATGAAGTTGAACCTAACTCTGACAGCTGTAGGGCAGTAAAAATAAACTTTAGCTGTCTCCATGAAGCTCCTAGCTAAGCCAACGGTCCTCTAACTTGCCCTTAGGAGACAAGAACACGCTAACTAATGATAAAATAAGCATTTTGGCTCGGTGGATGATGATGTAAGTCATGTTAAAACTATTTCCCACCCTTACTCGATACGTAAGAGACGTCACAATGCCTTGTGTTTCTCACTCTGCCTAACTCATTGTTTTCACATGTAGGTAGGTTAATGACTTTAATTAGGGTTGCATTAGTCTCACTTTCCAGACTTTCCTCCCCAGTGCTGCTGCGGAGGGTCTGGCGAGTGGGACAAAAACATGCTCTGGTTTACTGGAATATTTTTAAAAGCAATTGCAATCGTCATGGTAAGCGCTAAGCTGGAAAGAGCCACTGTGACACTGCAAAATAGCCTCGGGAAGGAACTTGTGTTGGTGGAACATGTGTACTTTCAAAATTTGTTTTAGTCATGCAACAGAAAACTCAGATTGGACAGATAGTCTAGCTAGCTGTCTGGATTTACCCTGCAAAGATATGATGGTGTGTGTGTGTGTGTGTGTGTGTGTGTGTGTGTGTGTGTGTGTGTGTGTGTGTGTGTGTGTGTGTGTGTGTGTGTGTGTGTGTGTGGGTTTAAAAGAACATGTTCTTTTGTGGTTTTGAGGTTTCTTTTGTTTATCTCTGTGATTTCAACATAAATGTAGCATTTATGGTGCTGTAGCATGGTGTAGCATGGTGTAGCATTGTCAGGGAAAAAAATATGATGGATAGTAAGTAAATGTGTACAATTGGATTTTCCTTTGTCAGAGACGTAGGACACGGCAGTGTACTGGACAGGAAATGTGCTTCAGGGACTCTGATGACTTGCTGAAATATTTAGTCTCATGTTTTTGCACTCATACTATGACTTCAGTGCTTTTCACCTTTTAAACATTGGAACTTAGCTTGTGGTGAAAAAGAAAGTTCCTGCTCACCACGTTGTTCTTCAAGTGTTCATTACTAAGTTCTTTATTTGTATGTCGAGCCAGTGGTTGCTCACTTTCCCAGCTGCCTATACGCCCTTTGCTGCTGCGGATGTCTAACTTGTAATAAAAAAAGAGCAGATAGGAAAAAAATATTTCCTGTCCTTACTTTTCCTCTCTGTTTCTCGGTTTCTGCCTTCTTTCTGATAATGTGTGCATAGTTCTCCTGCCATAATCAGCATTTCCAAACACAAGCTATAATTTGCCTATGAAGGCATTGCCTCACAATAACACAAATGTGCACCAACACAAAGTGTGTGTGCACACACATGAACACTCACATTGGCTCTCACATATGTTTTCATCCTGCCCAGCAAGTTAATTATAGACGGTGGCTTTGTTCTGTTAACATGAACAGGGTTACAGCAAAGGACACTGAGCTGAGACAAACCGACTGGAGCTTCTGTTTCATGTATCATATATTCACACTTTAAAACATATTAATCAGATGATGTGGCTATGAATAAATGATACGAAAGTTACAGATTTCCATACAATTATACCTGAAATAGAAAGTAATTTAAACAATGCTTACTGTTGTCAGAGGACATTGTTGTGTTGTCACCGTTTACAGTGCTGGGTCTCCTCTGTTGATGCAGACAGCTTTTCTTCCACCAATAGAAAGTGAAGAAAAGACAATAACAGTTGGAAAAAAGAGCTGCAAAGCTATCTGCAGGATATGCTTTTGTCCCGAATAGATTCTTTCACAATACAGTTGATTTTGTTTTGTGATTTTAGAAGTGTTGCAATTAGGTAGTATAGCGGTTTTCTTTTCCTTCTTTAACAAAAACAAAAGTTGAATAAAACACTTCTAAAGACAATATATCATGAGTAATTTCTAAAATGTATTTTCTAAAAAGAATACACACCACAAGTCAGTCGGAATTTTATCTCAAGATTCAAGATTTCTTTGTCATTCCACAGTACACTGTTGTACGAAAGTTCACAGCTTAAAAATACAGCAAAGAAACAATTAAAAACACCGTAGAAAGTAGAAAAATGAGATATTAGCTATATACATTAAAATACAGTACATAAATGCTTATATGGGTGTGCTTAGCCTGTATAGTTATAAATGTAATACGTCTAAAAAGAAATTGATACATTTCTAGATACGTACAGTTGGAGTATAAATATCTATATTTAAAATAGTGCTACAGAGAATAAGGTGCAGTCAGACAGATAATTATGTACATGAATAGTAGTCAGATTGATTGGTCTGTTTTAGTGGGTTTCATTGTGCAACAGTATTAGAGCAGTGGGGAAGAAGCTGTTTTTGAACCTTACAGTCCTTGCTCTCAGACTTTGGTACCTCCTGCCAGAGGGTGAGTGGGGTCTTTGATGATGCCCTTTGCTTTTGACAGGCATCTTTTCTTGGCCAGCTCCTGAATGGTCAACAGAGTAGTGTCAGTATTCCGCTCAGCGCTTTTCTCTCTGCAGCGTTACAGTTCCCAAACCAGAGAGAAATGTTGCTGGTCAAAACACTTTCAATGGTGCCCCTGTAGAAAGTGGTCAGGATGGAGAGACTGAGGTGGGCCCTCTTCAATCGCCGCAGCAAGTGCAGACGCTGGTGTGCCTTTTTGATGAGGGGGTATCTGTGCAGGTCCCAGCACAGGTTGTCAGCCATGTGTACCCCTAGGAACTTTGTGTGTTTTACGATCGCCACAATAGTCCCATTGATGTGGATCGGGGCATGCACGGGCTTATTTCTCTTAAAGTCAGCCACAATCTCCTTGGTTTTCTCAACGTGCAGGGCTAAATTTTAATGAAGTATAGTACATAACATGGATTTTCTGCTTATTGTCTGTTTTCCTGGAAAGTAGTATCATATAAACTGATAATAGTAAGGTTTTTTTGGAAGAAAAGAAAAAAAATTACTCTGGGGAAAATAATCAAATTTGAAAATCCTCACCAAAAAAATCATTCATACATTCATACATACTAACTAACTAACTAACTAACTAACTAACTAACTAACTAACTAGCCAACCAACCAACCGGTCCTCAATGTCAACTTATGTTGGCACAAGAAGCCTACTTGGCCCAACAAGGCCAGCAGCCACGCACTTGTGTCCATAATTGGCCCAGGATCTGCTGTGGGCAGGGCCAGATGAAAACCAATGTCAGAGGTTGTGTTTAGCTAATTTGCCTCTGGATAATTGCTGCCCTGCCCACCAAGCTCCTGGTGAAACAGCAGAGCTCTGCACTGAGTTTTACTTCAGCTGCTAACATGCTCTGTGCCTCCTCTATGCATTCAAATGTTATTCCTAGGGCTGCACAATTATGGCCAAAATGATAGTGATAATTATTTTGACCAATATTGTGATCACGATTAATTATTACGATTATTTGTTGACTAAAACATAATTTATTGTCACATAGGCTATTTAGAACTGCTTTCACATCCATATTATGTAACATTCTTATGTTGAAGTTTTATGTGGTATAGACATACATAAATAACGTTCACACACATTCATACACTGTGGCCGTGGCTGCTGTACAAGGTGCCACCTGCTCATCAGATAAACATTCAAACACATTCACCCTCCGATGCGCAGCACCGGGGGCAACTCAGGGTTCAGTGACTTGCCCAAAGACACTTCGACAATGACTGCAGGGGCGGGGATTGAACCACCAACCTTCCGATTGGCAGGCAACCGCTCTACCACTGAGCCACAGCCGCCCATGTATTGTCCCTGCGCTGCATTTTTATGAATTATGATATTCTGGCTATGGGTCACATCTCAGATCCAGATAAAGGCTGAATCTTATTTCTCTACGGGACACTGATGAAAGAAATGTGAATGAAGGGTTACTGACAAACCAGCATTAGACTGGTCTGGGATATTAGTAGCTGTAGTTCATTTGTTTGTGGTCTTGTGTGTCTTTTTATGTGTTTGACATGGGAGTTATGGTTCTAAAAGGTGATAAGGGTTCTGTTATATAATGTGTTATGGAATGTTTTTGCCTGTTATGTTTAATTTAATGGGCAATAAAGACCGTTTTTTGTTAACAAAAGGTTTTCATGAACATCAATGACATTCAAAACGCTATCAAATGAAACAGATGTTCAACACACCATGCAGTGTGTTTGAAAAGATGTATTGCAAGCAGACCTAAGTACTACACAGATAAGAACGTCTGCCTCTGCACCACCAAAGTGAACATAAAATAACTAAATTATATAAATGCATATGACACTGTTTTCAAAACCCACACAATCGACATATAGACACACTTGCAGATGGTATCTTGGAAGGTTGTGATCAATACTCTATGGTGATGTAACCAAGTGGTGTCCCATTTAATAGGGGTATATTTTCACCCCTAGCCTTTAATTTTCAATTCAATTTTATTTATAGTATCAATTCATAACAAGAGTTATCTCAAGACACCATACAGATAGACCACACTGCAGAATTTACAAGGACCCAACAGTTCTAGTAGCTTCCTCCAGAGCAAGCAACAGTGCGACAGTGGCGAGGAAAAACTTCCTTTTAGGCAGAAACCTCGGTCAGACCCAGGCTCTTGGTAGCCGGTGTCTGACGGGCCGGTTGGGGTTAGAATGAAGAGTGGCAATAACAAAAATAGAAAAAATTAGTAGTTTGTAGCGGTTCTTTGTAGTAGTTCATGGCATTTTTTTAATCTTAGATAGATTTGATCAATTTTAACTAATTATTAGCACTTGGTTTCAAGGACCAAGGGCTAGGGGTAAGATGGAGAAATGTGATTTATTCAAACTCTACAGATTTATTAGCTTCCTGTCTGGCAGCTGTGACTTTTTATGATAGCCCTGATGACTTGCTACTTGCTCCCATTTATGCCTGTTAACATTTAATTCCACCACAGACATGCCCCTTTGTTATGGCGACATGCCGCAAAGGACTATTTTAGCGTGATTGGAGTTGTTGCTCATTACGGGGTAGACACCCTTAGGGGAGACCCGACTTAATATAGTGTTATTGTCTTTAAATGATGAGGCAGAAGGCATACCCCAGTGTCATTAAAGAGTTGGAGCTTAGCTTTTTTTTTAAGTTTTATTTTATTTTGAAGAAAGCAATCAACATCATGTCTTATCTTGGCTCCCCTGAATGTGAGTATAAAGAAAAAACTGTTAATTTATTTTCTTTAATCATTTCTTAATTGTTGTGTTTTGAATGGATGTTGAGTGTGAAATGTCAGATTATGCCAAAATGGGAAATAAAACTGTCAGTGTCAACAGGAAAAAACTCAAATAATGTTGGAATTGTCCTTTTGTGGCTACAGTCACATGTGACCTCCGCCCTATTAACAGAACCTTTACATAGAGGCAACACTGATTCATGATGAGGAAAAAGGAGACATATGCACACTTTGGTCAAAGAGTACTACTCAAACGTATGAGGCGAGCCCTGTACCCGGATATCTGCCTGTCTTGTATCCAGGCTCAACCTCTGTCACCCCAGGGTGATTTCTTGAGGGCTATAAAATTTAACAACCATGGGAACTTCCTTTACCCACCCAGCTCCTCTGCAGCAACAAGTGGCTTTTCTCTGACCGCTGAGACAAGCCCACTGTCATGTCATTGAGGAACTTCATCCCTTAAAAGGTCCTGATCAGGGAGACTGAGGGACTCGGTCGTGAAATCTGGAAGGATGTTTTCCGGAACAGAGCGCAGGGTGACGATTCCCTCTCCTCACCCTCTCTCTCTCTTAAGTTCATCAGGCGAGGAGGAATGTGTTCTTTTAGATTGTAGCCGATTTTTGGGCGTTTTTCTATAAATAACTTCTTGTCAGGCAGCCAGCTGGGCGGTCCAGCTCCAGCGGGCAGACTAACTACTGCTACTTCTGCACAGTTAACTCTAACTTTAAAATACTGCCTCACAAAATTTTACAAAACTTGGGACCCTTTACTGACTTACTTTGAAGGACTTACTGCTCTTCCCTCTTCATAACTGCTGGGGACGTAGGGATGGTGGAGCAAAATGACTACATTATACGTTACCAGGAGTAACAAAAAGGTGTTTTTTTTTAAATATATTTTAAATAGTATTGTATGTTTGTTTACTTTGTATATAGTTTTTTATATTTATTTATTTAATTTTTTTTCTTCCCCTCGGCATAAGAGTTTGTTGTGGTTGGGACAGGGTTTATAGAAGGGTGCCTTGTTACAATTGTCATTGTACTGCTGGACTGTACACTATATCTTCTCTAAAATAATAAAAATATTAAAAAAAATACTGCCTCACATTATTTTATCACGAATCACTTTTTGTGAGGCAGATACTTTCAGAAGTATTTACAGTCCATTTCCCCACTCGGATCTTTTAAAAGAAATGTTAATCTCACACATTATAATTAACAGCTGTTCAGTTAAAACCTCTACAGAAGCAATGTAGCGTGACTACAGGGCTAACAAAAGGTAATAACCAACATCAAGTTAAAATAACAGGTTTTCCCGTTCTGCAGATATCAACTGAATACAATAAAAGATGATAAAAAATTTAGCAGCTTAAATAAATTCTCTTTCACATTTTGTGTCAGTTTTGGATACATTCAACAACAAAGAATTTTGTTACAGCTTTGATTGGTCTCCGGCAGGCCTCAACTTCATAGCAGCGACAGTTGAAGCTCATGGGCATTGTTCTATTTAGGGCCATCCACCATACCAAACTGGTACATAACTTATAATTTCTTAAATGTGCAGTTGAAGTAGTTAAAAAACTTATAGTCATAACACAAACATAGGGCATTGTTACATACATACTTACAAACATACTTGTGGAACTGACTGGTCCTTGTGCTGTGCTACTCCATTTTAATTGAGTACCCCTGTATGTGTTGACAACTTGTCAAACCCAACACTATTGTACAATAAATCACACCAGTACTTAGCTCAGACCAGAACCATTCTTACTCTTCTGTAGTCTTATGTGTTCTGTCTCAGGGAATCCAGAGGGACAAAAGTCTGCGTTCTTCCTGCTTGGTTGCAGGGCCACCCTAATGTTTACACACTCATTTTTCACAGCAGTAACAGTTGTGTTGTGGAGGAGTAGGAGGATGCTGACGGCCAGTGTTTGTGTAATTGAACACTGTAGGCTCTCGTAGCCACTAAAGCATCCTTTGTAAACACTGTCTGTTGATGTAAGGGCAGTGACTGATTGCAGATGGCTGCATTCACTCAAGGCCTCGCTGAGTCCCACTATTTCCCTATGTGCATGTGTGTGCGTGTTTATTTGTTTAAAGTGTACAGAGGAGGGACTTCTCATTATAGGCGTGTGTGTGTGTGCTCGTGCACGTTTGTATGTTTATGCTTACAGTCATGTCACTAATTAATTCAATTCAATTTCAATTTTATTTATAGTATCAATTCATAACAAGAGTTATCTCAAGACACTTTACAGATAGACCACACTCCATAATTTACAAGGACCCAACAGTTCTAGTAGTCTCCTCCAGAGCAAGCAACAGTGCAACAGTGGCGAGGAAAAACTTCCTTTAAGGCAGAAACCTCGGACAGACCCAGGCTCATGGTAGGCGGTGTCTGACGACCGGTTGGGGTTAGAATGAAGAGTGGAAATAACAAAAATAGAAAGAAATAGAAAGAAATAGCATAAAAAAGAAATAATTAGATACCTGGTTTATTACCGCTCCCCCTCATACTGTGAATGAGGGTGTTGAATGAATCTCTCTCGCTCTCTCTCTCTCTCGCGCTTATTATCATTAGTCACATTCCATCAGTACTCAGTGAGCACTGAGGCTTGCAAGCATTTGTTTGTGGCCATTTCCCTCGTCGTTTCTTCCCTTCTCTCTCTCACCCCTGTCTCCCCCATGCACCATTGTCTTCCTGTAGCCCATTTTCTGTCCACTAATGTCACTTTGCCAGCGTTATCACTTCAGAATGTCTGCCCCCCTCCCTGCTGTTCTCCCTTCTCGGCCTCCTCCAGAATATAGGATAGTTGAATTGAAAATGAATGAAAGGCTGGACTCAATGAAGCGGATGATGGCTAAATTGAATGTGCCTCTCTGGAATGCATAGTTGTTTGAGTATTTTTGGCTGCAGCTCAAACTCCAATCCATTTGTGGTGGGTGTAGGTGGGTTGACTTTGGTTTGTCGTATATTGATTCTACCCTGCTGGTCCGGTCCATCTACTTCAGGTCACTTAACTACCAGGCCTCTGTCCTAACAAATTATAAGTACTAGTTTGGAAGTGCTTTTACACATAATCTCTCCTTTGTGAACAAATCCTGGTCCAGACTCAAAGCTCTGAGGAAACATTCCTCCTGTGTTTCTTCTATGGGACATGGCCCTGCCTTCTTTAACATGAAACAATAAGTCATTGGGACGACTGAAAGGATGGATACCAGCTAAATCCTGTCAAGACAAGAGCAAGGAAAGGAAAGGAACGTGGTTGGTGAACATATCTATTGACCTATCTAAGGCTGACACCAGTATCAATATTTGAGCGTTTAAAACATAACTATAAATCAACAGTTACTTTGCTTAAATAAACAAATGACAACTTTCTGTTTCCAAAAATCGTGAGCAAGAAATTGGCACAGCGGAAAATGTTTACAATTAAAAAATGTACTTGGGCAGATGCTCTATTCAGCCTTTGCTTCATAAGTCTTAAAATGCCACTTATCTTATTGGTTGTGCACCTTCATATACCACATGTTCTATTTGTCAAACTGTGTGTTTTGTTTGAATACCTGCTGTATCACATGAACTGAGTTAAATCACAGTTTCTGCAAACAGTCCTGGAACAAGGTGGAGACCATTACTTCAAAGTAAAGGAACATTTAGATAAAGCAATTACAAGCACACATTTCCTCATCTCTCTTTTCATAAAACTGGTACCTTTTTGGCTTGCTGAAGTTAACAGAAAAAAAGGCTTCCACTTGTAGGGGAAATGGGATTTTTAATGTTGGACAATTTAATCAAAAGCCCATTCTCTTGTTCGCATGTGTCTCAAGTTGAGCCTGATTGGATTATTTACTGCAGGAAAGGGAAAGCGCTTCCAAACGAGATCGGTTCGAAGTGATGGCAGCGCAGTTAACTGTAGTTTTTGTAGTTGTAGTTCTTTGATTTGCAGCTTTCAGCAAATAGCAAAATAAGATAGATGAGAAATTGATTAGCCTATTACTCTTAGATGAGAAGAGTGACAGCCTGCAAATTTTGAGAGTTATTGGAGAAGACAACCTTGTGCTCAAATTCAACTCTGTTCTGAGAGGAGGAAACAGGAAGCACTATATTTGTTAAACTAGTGCTTTTATGAGTTAACATGCCTGTCAGTCCTGTCTCTGCTCTGGTCTGCTGCTTTTAGGAATGCATGGATGTGAAAATTGTGGCCCATATAATAATTGATATTAACATTGGTGTTATGGCCAGTTACCAAAATTTACGTACCAATGGCAGAGATGGCAAAAGTACTCACTTTCCGTACTTAAGTAGAAGTACAGATACTTGTGTTAAAAAATACTCTGGTAAAAGTGGAAGTACTGATTAAACTTCTTTACTCAAGTAAAAGTAACAAAGTACAGGCTTGGAAATTTACTTAAAGTATAAAAGTAAAAGTAGCCTTGCGAAAGCTACCTGAAGCACACAGACGTTACTAGAGAGACGCTGAGGGACAACAGGGGACATGGAGGACACGTCTTTATATGGCAATGGCTACATTTTAAACGGCTGTCTGCCAATAGGCCTAAATATATGATTATTATGACAGAGACTGGGACTCCAGGTTAATAAGATTCTGACTTATTAGCGAGATATGAATTCAGTTGTGATTCTGTGAGAATTCACAAATCCAGTTTTTATTTTTAATCTTTCCCTCTAACAGAAAAATGAATCTGCATTTATGTGTGTGCTCAAATACGGCTTCTGGAAATAAAAGAGGATTAAAATATGAATGACTAAACAGACATTAATGAGGATGTTCCCCAGCACATTGGCCAGGAGTCCTTCTTGATGCCTTCTGCCTCAAACATCTCTCTCAGATAAGGCTGAGGATGATGGGAATGTCTTGCTGTTTTCTTCATTTTCAATCATGTTGCCCTCCATACTACTATGTGCTAACGTTAACACCATCAAGCCTCAATGATTTGCTGTGAATTATTGCAGAATGCTGAATCTGTTGAGTTGTCTTAGTCGTGCGTCAAATGCAACGTACAGTAGATGTATTTCCATCCATTTAGATTGAATATGGTATTGATGACGTAAACAATAATAAGGATAACTAAAGGGAAATTATGTGAAAGTTGAGAACTAGATTAGGACTGGATTAAAGCTGATTCTGGTGTCCAACTTGGCTCCAGGTGTGTCTGTTAAAACAGACGGAGACGACTTCTCTCTAGCTAAGTTTCCATCCACTTGTCAACTGAACTACAGTATCTGAAGTTTGGTAAAAAAAAAAAAAAAAACTCATGCGAATAGAGCTGGTGAAAGTGTTGATGCTTCATTAAGATCAACGTGCAACCTAGCTAACAGGTGAAGAACACACCAGAACCACTAGCTAACAGGTGAAGACCACACTAGAACCACTAGCTAACATGTGAAGAACACACCAAAACCACTAGCTAACATGTGAAGAACACACCAAAACCACTAGCTAACAGGTGAAGACCACACCAAAACCACTAGCTAACAGGTGAAGAACACACCAGAACCACTAGCTAACATGTGAAGAACACACCAAAACCAATAGCTAACAGGTGAAGACCACACCAAAACCACTAGCTAACAGGTGAAGACCACACCAGAACCACTAGCTAACAGGTGAAGACCACACCAGAACCACTAGCTAACATGTGAAGAACACACCAGAACCACTAGCTAACATGTGAAGAACACACCAGAACCACTACCTAACAGGTGAAGAACACACCTGAACCACTAGCTAACAGGTGAAGAACACACCAAAACCACTAGCTAACATGTGAAGACCACACTAGAACCACTGGCTAACAAGTGAAGAACACACTAGAACCACTAGCTAACATGTGAAGACCACACTAGAACCACTGGCTAACAGGTGAAGAACACACTAGAACCACTAGCTAACATGTGAAGACCACACTAGAACCACTAGCTAACATGTGAAGAACACACCAAAACCACTAGCTAACATGTGAAGAACACACCAAAACCACTAACTAACAGGTGAAGACCACACCAAAACCACTAGCTAACAGTTGAAGAACACACTAGAACCACTAGCTAACATGTGAAGACCACACTAGAACCACTAGCTAACATGTGAAGAACACACCA
>NC_048410.1:26062747-26084395 GCF_013103735.1 Etheostoma cragini | reverse complement strand
TGAAGACCACACCAAAACCACTAGCTAACAGGTGAAGAACACACTAGAACCACTAGCTAACAGGTGAAGAACACACTAAAACCACTAGCCAACAGGTGAAGAACACACCAGAACCACTAGCTAACAGGTGAAGAACACACTAGAACAACTAGCTAACATGTGAAGACCACACCAAAACCACTAGCTAACATGTGAAGAACACACCAGAACCACTAGCTAACATGTGAAGAACACACTAGAACCACTAGCTAACAGGTGAAGACCACACTAGAACCACTAGCTAACATGTGAAGAACACACTAGAACCACTAGCTAACATGTGAAGAACACACCAGAACCACTAGCTAACAGGTGAAGAACACACCAAAACCACTAGCTAACAGGTGAAGAACACACCAAAACCACTAGCTAACAGCTAAAGAAAACACCAAAACCACTAGCTTACAGATGAAGAACACACCAAAACCACTAGCTAACAGGTGAAGAACACACCAAAACCACTAGCTTACAGGTGAAGACCACACCAAAACCACTAGCTAACTTACTTCAAATGTGAAGAACTATAGACCAATAACAGGCTTAAGTGAACTGACAACATGAGTTATACGACTTACAGTTCTCAAAGACTCACACACACAATCTCAGCTGGTTATCCTCCGGACAGCTTGTCTCCTTTTCATTTCTCTCACTTTTTTTTCAGTGTGGTGCGCGCACCCGCTCGCGTAGTGAGGCGCGTGTCCGCGCTATTGTCCGACAACCTCTTGTAGAACCTAAAGTAACGAGCCAATTTTGTAAAATGTAAGAAGTAGAAAGTACCGATATTTGGTTTAAAATGTAAGGAGTAGAAGTAAAAAGTCGCCACAAAAATAAATAGTAAAGTAGAAATATCAGAAAAATCTACTTGAGTACAGTAACGAAGTATTTGTACTTTGTTACTTCCCATCTCTAACCAATGGTGATATGATCAGTATAAAACAACTTTCAATCATAATCATTTTTTGTAGATTCTGACAAACATGTTATCAGCCAGTGTAATTTTAATTTATCAAAATCATTTATGACAAAAAAATTCTGATAAATTAATATTTAAAAATAAAGTGTAGGCATTGCATAGTTTGTCAACCAGAGGGCACTGCATAGCATTTGTCCACTATAGTTTGTCCACCAGAGGGCACTCTACAATGTCCCTGTTGGCAACACTGATTTTTTTTCTTTGTAATTGTGTTTTTGTTCAAAGCACTTTAAGTTTCATATCTTAAGTTTGTACTTTCATAAATATTATTTATCAGATTTGACATATTTTGATTTTTCTTTGTTCTGTTGTGACAATAAAAAAACAAGTTTATTTTTATGCATTAAATGCATTATATTATCATAAATTACTACAAATAACTAACGTTAAGGAAATCTTTTTATGTTTTGTTACACTTACATGTATTTATTGGACGATATTTTGGATTTTTAAATGAACAAATATTTGTATCGATATTGGCCTTAAAAATCCTTTATTGGTTGGGCTCTAGTAAACACGAAAAAATAATGTCTATCTTTGTTTATCTGCAAAATATTAACAAAGCCAATAAATCATAGATGCATTGCATTTTTTCCTCAGCAAGGTTCAGGGCCTCCATGAAAAACAAAAGTAAATTTATTTTGAGGCTACTTTTGCAACTTTAAGCAAAGGTATAACTCAATGAAAGTCTAGTTTAATATACACTCACCTAAAGAATTATTAGGAACACTTGTTCAATTTCTCATTAATGCAATTATCTAATCAACGAATCACATGGCAGTTGCTTCAATGCATTTAGGGTTGTGGTCCTGGTCAAGACAATCTCCTGAAACAATGAGTTCACTGTACTAAAAATGCCCCCACGCTCACCAGATCTCAACCCAAAAGAGCATCTTTGGGATGGGGTGGTGTGGCCCTGGATGTGCATCCCACAAATCTCCATCAACTGCAAGATGCTATCCTATCAATATGGGCTAATATTTCTAAAGAATGCTTTCAGCACCTTGTTGAATCAATGCCAAGTACAATTAAGGCAGTTCCGAAGGCGAAAGGGGGTCAAACACAATATTAGAATGGTGTTACTAATAATCCTATAGTTCAGTGTAGATCTGTGAAAAAGTCTGGATCATGGATCAATAACTAAGGATCATAAAAGACACTATCCAGATTTAGTTTTATGACTTATAAGGGTTTTTCCCTGGGTTTGCAAAGGATAGAACTAAGTCTTAGAGGAGTGTGTCACTAAAATAAGAATAGCTACTCCACCTTATAAAGCCAGCCTAGCTTAAGTTATGAGCCTGTGCTGAAGTTTTTGCTAGTAGCACCCTTCCAGCTTCTGCTCTGCTACTTTCACAGCCATAGCATTACTGCTAACTTCACTCTCACACACCTCCCTCTCTCATTTTGCCACAGTATACTTTTAGGCTGCTTGTTGTAGCTTGCTTCTGATATTGTAAGTTAACTTCTCGATGGTCGTTCCTATTATAAGCGATCAAATTGTTGAAAAATTTGACACAGCTTAATTACTCTTATTTCAACCTTCCAATTAGTGAATATTGAAATTTGTGTGGCATTTTACACTGTGAAAAAACATCCCAACAATAGCCGATACTAATATGACTGCTAATATATTGTGCATCCCTAGTTGCTTTCTCAGGATTATCTGCACAGGGCTGTAAAATGCCTTTCCACCAGAGAGTCGTGACATACGGACTACAGAGTTCAGGCTCTGGCATCACAAAGTTAGAGCTTTTTTACCAAGTACTGAAAACTATTTTCCCCAGCCTGTGGTCAAAGGAGCAAGTTTTTTAATTTAATTTTGATGATTTGGGGTTTGGCCGTTAATCAGCCTCCTTGACCTCTGTGTCTCTGTATGTACTAACTAGAATAAGAGGTAGTTGCACATGATCATGCCAATGAGTGATAAAAACTGGCAAGCCTGGGCCTGCTGAGAAGTTTTTGATTGAATTCACTTCTTTGATGAAAGTATATACAACAATGATTAAAATGATTGTGCTCTAGTAAATGTAATTTTTTGGGGGGGGGCTCTTTCTTTTCATCTTTGGCCTCTATGCCAGGCCTTTACCCTCATTCCCACATACAGGAGATTGCCACTAACAAAGCAGGCTTTAATGCCGTGTGTGTGTGTGTGTGTGTGTGTGTGTGTGTGTGTGTGTGTGTGTGTGTGTGTGTGTGTGTGTGTGTGTGTGTGTGTGTGTGTGTGTGTGTGTGTGTGTGTGTGTGTGTGTGTGTGTGTGTGTGTGTGTGTGTGTGTGTGTGTGAGGATTGGTCTGTTCAGTGGGATGAATAGTGTCTTTTTCAGTCTGTCTCTCTTTTTTCCCAACCTCCCCTTTGGATAAACCCACTGGAGATCCTTCTTAACTTGTAAGAGATAATCCTGCCTCTATGCCAGTGATAAAGTGTTGGGAGGCGATGGAGGAGGAGAGATGGATACTGTAGAAAGAAGGAGATGATGAGCAGGAACAAGGAGGATTTACTGTGTATTGAAAAGGAGAATGTTGTCATAACTGACTGCTAAATATTACAATATTTCACAAGCGTAAAACCAATGATTCAAGTGCTCAAACAAGGGAACTTTCTCATGCAATCTTCTTTTACCTCACATCTACTTGGTTTTCTGGCCGGGAGGGTTTTGTACCTTGTATCTTAGCAATGCGGGAGGATTGTATACTGGGCTAGAGAGAGAGAGAGAGAGAGAGAGAGAGAGAGAGAGAGAGAAGAAAGAGAGAGATTCCTCTTGGACTGACACTACTTGACTTGGCCTCTGCTGAGGGCTTTTCAAAACCCAAAAACGGATGTAGCCAGTCAGACATAAACCTGACGGGAATTTCAATGGGTACAAGCTTGCCATTACCCTTAGTGGACTGCAGTGATGCCAAAAAATACAAGGTGTTTAAATGTCAGTCTTGTGTTTGAAGCCAAAACGCAGGCTAATGCTAATGTCCTTGAGGGTAAGGTTTTTTCGTCTTTGCATCTGTTGCTGTAAATCACCCTGTAGAACATAGCTGCTCAACCATTTTATCTTAACATGACATTTGATGTAGGCGTTATATTTCAAGTATCCGCTATCCATTTCAATACTTTTTAATTTCACTACTTGGCTACTGCGTCAAACTGGCCTAAAAAGTGTCTCTCAGGTTAGAAATGACAACTTGTAGAAAGCTACTGGCTGCATGGCAACTAGTAACACCCCGTAGGAATCGAAATCAGTTCTCAATGCTAGTTCTGTTCTGATTTTGGTGTTTTTTTTTGGAACACATATTTGCATTTTTGCTATGCAGCTCTTTATTTTATGCTGGCTCCCTAAATTGGCTCTCGGTCATCAAAAATGTGAGAATCCTTCGTATAGAGTATACTGATGTTTATTCTTTCCTTTGTTTTACAGGTGGTGTCCAAAAGGATGTGTTTTTAAACCCAAACTGCTGGGAGGTCAAGAGGTGACATGCCTCTGTAAAACACCACTCGAAACCAATGGTGAGGAGATGATGAAGTTGACAATGAAGACAACATAACACAAATAGGGAGTTATAGCAACAAATCTAATTGCTGAAATTACAATGGAATCGGTCCAAAGTGCATTATATTAAGCAAAGTTGTGAAAACCCATAGGCATTGAAGATTTATCTATCAAAGTTTTAAGATCTCCGATACTGCTGCAGATTCTGCTTTGTTGGAATCTTGTCCTCACTTCTAGTATAGATTGATTATAAATCCTATTGCTAAATCTCACAAACAAGATCCTAGAGTACCCCTAAGCTATAGAGGAATTATTTTCTTAAGTACAGTAAATAAAATGTACTCCTCTTTACTAAATGAAAGACTAACTAGCTTTATTGAAAAGACAAATATGTTGGCTGAAGAGCAAAATGGATTTTGGCATTGACCATATATTTTACACAATCTTCACTGTGATTTCAAATACATAAAAAAAGGCCTGCATACTTTAGTTTGTTGTATGGACTTCCAGAAAGCATTTGACCTCTTAGTGTACAAACTACCTGAAATTTGAGTAAATTATCAATTTCACAACATGTTAAATTACATTTATGGAGATCCAGAAGCTTGTGTCAGGGTAATTGATTTAATGATGGTGGGACTCAACTCCAACTGGGGTTAAGCAGGATGATTTGTTCTTACCAACACTTCTTTCAGTTTACATAAATGATGTGGTTAACCCCACATCATCACAAACCCTTCACCATACCTCGATATTGGCATGTTTTTTTATTTCAGTTAACTTGTGAAGCTGGTTTGATTTGCATTGGATTGATCTTATTGAAAGTTCTCCATGCCTATCTCTAGGGATGGTGATGGGTATGTGATGAAATGGGATTATTTTAATTCCAAAGGCCAAGGGAACTTTATCAGGATGCATAGTATCCTGGATCCATTAAATTACTAGCCTTTTAAAATAAAAATCTGCCTGCCTCTATGGGAATTTAACATAGGGGTGTCTATACTTATGCCCACTGTATTTTAAAGAAGAACATTTATTTATTATCAATACATTATTAATTCACAAAGAAAATTGGTGTCCTTTAAAAGGATGGATTTTCCTAAATATTTTGAATTAAGTCATTAAGATCAATTTCCAAAAGATGTTTTTTAATCCTCTTTTTAATCAACTTTAACATGTGTGTGTGTGTGTGTGTGTGTGTGTAAACATTGTCAAGCCACTGTATATCTGTTTGGATTTCTCTGACATGAAAACATTTGAGATCCCCCTATTCTACTGAACACAGACAATATTTCTAACAGCCTGTCCTGTCTTCTGTCCCTCAGCTCTGTTGCCATGCCTTCGGGGATGGTGCGTCGTCTTTCAGCAGTCCAAACGCTGCTGTCTCTCCTGCTGCTAGCCATCGACTGGCCCTTCACCTCATTACCTAGTGGTGTTGTCCAAGGATCAAACTCCTCTCCCTCCAGTCTTTATCCCACCTTTATCCGGAATGACACTCTGTTTGAGCACTTGGCCCTGCATCCCGACCCCAGTGTGAGTCGGGTCTACGTCGGGGCCCGAGATCACTTGTTCCAGTTGGATCAGTTTCTCCAACCTGAACTTCAGGATGACACTGGACCAGTCACAGACAGTCGGGAGTGTTTACCTCCTGTAACTGAGAGCAACTGCCCCCAGGCTAGGGTCACCAGCAACCACAACAAGCTTCTGCTGGTCGACCCATATTCCATGGAACTTATTACCTGCGGGAGCGTCAACCAAGGAATCTGTCAGAAGCGTAGCCTGGATTCTGTGGATGTGGTACTTTTCTCTACAGAGAGGCCAGTGGATACTCAGTACGTAGCAGCTAACCACCCAAACGTTAGCACTGTGGGACTGGTGGTTCGCTCTCATCCTGACAGACAGCCAGTTCTTTTTGTTGGGCGGGGTTACACCAGCAGCCACCCACCTATTTCAACACGAAACCTTGCCCAGGAACCTATCTTTTCTTACGAAGAGACTGCCAAATTGGCTGTGGCTGGCCGACTCTCGGAATACGACCATCATTTTGTAGCATCATTCGCCCACCGCCAGCATGTATACTTCCTCTTCTACAGGCGGGACCTAAAGTCACCGTCACGCGAGTATCGCACCTACGTCTCTCGTGTTTGTTTGGATGACCAGGCCTATTACTCCTACGTTGAAGTGCCCTTGACATGCCATTCCAGGGCAGGAAAAGTGTACAACCTCTTGCAAGCTGTCCAGCTTGGGCTCACCACGGACGGTAAATTGAGCCGGGGCTCAGAAGTTTTTCTTGGTGTCTTCTCCACTCATTTGGCTTCATCAACTCGTCCCAGTGAGGACTCGGCCCTCTGCATGTTTAACCTTAAAGACGTGGACCACAGGATTAACTCCACCAGAGACCTGTGCTACACACAGATGGGGAAAGAAGCAGGACAGGAGGCGGCCTACATAGAGTATGAAGTCAAATCTAACTGTGCCAACCTGCCAGAGGTGAGTCCAACAGATTGAATTTGCTTGTTTCTGTTGGACACTTATCAGTTTTCCATATAAATGAAAATATAAAATTGTAAAATTTAAAACTTTTCCGACAATTTTATTATAATTGCTCTATTCAGTTTGTGTCACACAAAAGCACTTTGTCCGGTAAGGTAGAAAAGTGCTATATAAATGCACACTTCTACAATTGTTGCAGGCCTGTACTTGTCATTTAGTTACAGTATTTGTATCTAGGCTTTTCTAACAATCCAGTATGAACAAATGAACACAAATACTTTTTTGTTTAAAGCAATTAGACTGCAACCCATGTAGCCTGATCCTAAACTGTGAAAATTCTAAACCTAGAATGTAAATGTTTCTGACCACTGAGATACACTTAAGCGAGTCACTTAACCATTACTTCAGTGGTCAACATTCTGAACCAGATAGCAGTTTAAACACAATACTCCCATGTATTAGTGTGTGTAATTGTATGTTTGTGTGAAAGGGTGTGACTGAAAAACAGCTTACATTCTAAAAGTTACAGCCTTCATTGTTCGCCCTGTGCTGTTTTAAATTGGAGTATATTTTCTTTCTAAGGGTAACAGTCTATACTGATTATGTAAGTAAATTTACTGAATAGGTAAAAAAATGGTCCAAACTTCAGCAAGAATAAAAATTCCAGTATATAATAGTGTGTAGAATATGAACATAGAATTGATTAGATAGTCTCCATTGTCACGATACTTGATTCAGATACATGAGTCAATATCAGCCCGATATTAGATATTGGCATCAGATCGCTGCATCCATAGTTCCAGCAAAGTGTTATTTGTATCAGAGAGAATGAAATTGAATTTAACATTGAACAATGTAATGCTGTGGTGCAGGCATTTAATTCAATATGATAATTTATCGTCTTGTAATAGAATCATATTGTGAGGACATCACATATCTAGATATTGTGATACACAATTACATTGTCAAAATGGATAATAACATGCACACACTAAACATATTCAGTATACAGCTAGAAAAAAATAGTTTCTCTCTATTATTTCACATGATACTGTTTACCACAATAGTGGTGATTATTTATCATTGTAAAAGTATTTTGTGATGCCACCAATTCTCAACCCTACCTACCTTTTATTATCAACATTGATGTATTTGGTCAAGAATATTATATTTGATTTTCTCCATATCGTCCAGCCCTACCTTCTAATAACACAAAGTCTGGGAATCTTGACCTATCGGGTGTGTTCATGTATATTAATGTGTTAACTGCATGTAAATATTGCATTTGGATGGACAACGTCCTTCTCTATTATGAATACTCTTGTTGTGAGGACAAAGAGCAGTACTGACCCCCACAACCTTTGCAGCCACTTACAACCGATTAGCTCTAGCGCAGAAGGTAGTGCGGACAACGTAATTTAATAGAATTGCTGATCAGGGAGAGATCAGTTGGTGGCATTAGCCATACTAAGTGTAATGTTTAACAAGGCCTGACAAGGATGCAACAAGACACACCAGGCAAAGACAAGGTGAAAGAAAAATACATTATGGATACAGATATACAGTGAAGCAAAATGTCAGATGTATTGATGATCAGGATTCAGAACTCCTACCAACTATTAGTGGTCAATATGGAAATTTAGCATATGTTCTCGTTATGTTACTCCCATGTTTTGTTCGTTACTGCCCTCAGTGTTGGTGTTAAATGTCCAGATGATTGCAGCCTGAATGTGTCTTTACAGTTTAATCACAGGCTGTCATCAGCCAGCGCAGTCAGACAAGCTTAAAGACAGACAAGTCTTTAAGCTTTCAGGCCATGTTCTTCAACCGGATGTCATAAGTTCATTAACTAGTTCAGTAGTCACAATGTAGTTTGGGCTATTCTTAGCATGCAGTCTCTCCTGCTTGCTTTGCTCTAATGGTTGGGCTTTCATAATGTGGACTAACAGGCCTTCTTAACTGTCCTTTAATCCCCATGATTAACTTCATCAATACTCATCACTTTAGCTATTTGGGACACTTTAGCTATGCTATTAAAGCTTAATGTTGACATTGGTGTGCCAAATATCAGCAGTCTTAAACAGTTGGCCAAATATGGAGTCCAGTCATGACAACACACTAGCCAACTACATGCAATCCATCAAAACAAGTAGCCTTCAACCGGCAGAGCTCTCAGGTTCATTCCCTTTACTTCCTATTGTTAAGATGATCAATAATGAAGCAATAACCCTGCTTTAAACGCTGTTGTGGAAAAATAAATTGCCCGGAACAAAAAACAACCATGCTGCCAGAGCAAAGACTCCCTACTGCCAACTGTGGAAGTAAAAACAAATTTCCTGTAGGCTTTAAAGTGTAAAAGTAGCTGGAATCTAGTGATGGTTTGTTCCCAAACACAATCCGTTCTACTGGGATTTTACTAAGCACAGAAGAAACACTGTTGTTATTTAACTGGCTTCCTTGCTGAGGAATGAATAGCAAGTCACTTAAAGGGTTCTGTTTTCACTTAACAAGCATTTGTAGTTTGTGTGCCACATGTGTGTTATTCATTCTTTTGATCTTATCTTCATGTTACTTGACATGACATGTTAGAGACACCACATACTGATTTTCCTCTCCTGTGTCTTTACTTTAAGAACACTCTGACTGCATACCCTTGCGGATCTGACCACACCCCTAGCCCGATGGCCAGCAGGATGGCCGTAGAAGCAGAGACCATATTGGACAGTCCGTCTGCCCGTCTCACTGCTGTGGCTGTAAGCGTGAAGGCGGGACATACCATTGCTTTCCTAGGAGACTCCAAGGGTAACCTGCACAAGGTAACGTGAGGTCACAGATTTCAAGGCATGCACAGACAGGTTGTCAGCCTGCATGACACACACACACACACACACACACCAAGTTGTACTTTGGGCTAACTGTGATGTTATGAGACTGTGCTGTTATTGCTGAAAATATGAAGTAATAGTCTGGCATACTCAGGCCCATATTAAGACAACGTGGTGCCCCTGGCACTATACCTCAAAGGCCCCTGCCCTCCCCCTCAAAATGATGAGACAATTTGTTAGGTATACCCAACAAAATGTGTCGTCATTTTGAGTTCAGACCCTATTAGGGTAACAAATGTTAGGTATTTCTTATGTCTCTGTAATACCTGTGCTTGCACAGACATGTTAATCAACCAAGCTGACAAGCCATTCAACTCTTTTGTCTGTTAACTTCCAGACACCAGCCGCTCCATTCATGTGCCAACCAGTGGAGGTCTAAAATAGTCTGTGTGTAGAGGCCGGCAGGCTGAACTCGGCACTTGAGAAATAATCTCAGGAGCAGGGTCCGGGTATATCTTGTTGTTAAAGAAATGCACTTAGATTATGGTTGTTGGTCCCACTGTTGTACTAACTCAAGTCCCCCAGTGAATAATGAAAACATAGACCTCCAAAAACATCCGTGTATGCCTGGTATGTCAGCGCCTCTGGTGTTGTAAGACAATAAACCCATTGCTAATCAAAATCAAGTTTCTATGGTACATAGATTCACAAGTTAAAAAATTGGAAGTCATTAAGTCTTTAGTTGATGTAGCAAAATTTTGTTTTGAGAATTTTTATATGTGTACATCTACATGTTAAACTGCTCATTCACTGCTCAAAACCTGACCTGCAAAAAAGACTTTGTTTATGTCCTGACGGGTTGCAAACAATTTCTGTCACCAGGGACCGAGAGGAGCTCTGGGCCCCTTCTCCTTGTCTAATAAAGCTCATTCTGTGTAAACAGGGATGTCCTTGCTGGCACTGAATGCCACTAAATAGAAATGTCTGCACATTTCAGTCATGGCAACCAGCCTGTAAGCCTCTGTGGCTTGATCATGTGAAGCTCCTCTGAAATGTCATTGGCCTCAACAAGGCTTTTAGTTTGATTTCCAAGGTGCTGCAGTTGAATCAGGGGGTCCCAGTTGAGTCAAAGTGGTCATGTATGGCAGTGTCTCTGTGGGTTCAAATGGTGTTTAGGGTGAAGCTCCGCCCGACACAAGTTATGTCCTGTTGTGGAAGAAAAATCTGAGCAAATCGGTGATAACGGTGTGTGTATTGAATAGAACATGTCAGCTGAGCATGTGTATTTGTTGAGAAGCATAAAAGCAATTAAGAACACGTTGCGCTTGTTGATCAAAGATAGATAGCATACATTATGTATTTTATTCATTTTGATAATAACGGGACTAAGCTAGAAGGTCAGTGGAGCAGGGAGATTGTAGGGAATCCAGAGTTTACAGATTGTGAGCTTTTCTCCGCACAGTCGGTTCTTTGTCAATTTTTTCTCAATGGGGGCTTGTCATTGAGGCCCCCTGCACATGAAGAATTAGCACAATGACAGCCATTAACATAGTTTTTAACTGTTACGTCACACTGAGTCGCCCATCACTGTGACCAGCTAACGCAGCTTTGTACTTGTGTTGTGCACTGTAATCGCTGACTGGCAGACACAGAGAGACTCATTCAGATTGATATTGAGTTATTGGCGTACAGCAGACAGTGTCTGTGTCAATGTCATAAATGGATACATTGTTGGTCTGTGCTGTCTGACTGCAACCACCAATGATGAACCCTCAACTGTTCACCTAATGTACTCTGTGTAGAAGGATTATCTAACAGAAGAATGTCAGCTAGATTTTTGTGCTGTCATGCGTCATGCATAGAATGAAAAGTGAGCAGCAGAGAAAATATAACAAAGTTATTATTCCTTTGTTTTCTTTTGTTTCTTAATTTTTTCGTTCATGTACAGTCAGCCCATATCCTCTAGTGGCTGTCATTATTAAAGTAACACAAAAAATTTGATTAAAAAAAACATGCCCGCTGAATCAATTGCGCACTCTCCATTGATTCGTCAGAAACGGCCAATGTAATAACTGTGCGGATATAAGCCTTCACAGCTAGTTTTATTTATTTCCCTGTGTTATCTGCTATTCTAATAGACAAATGTGAACAAAACTTTGTCAGTCAAGGACCTAATAATTCCTATAGGGCAAATGTGCATCATCAATTTTGTTTACTAAAGGCTTTTAAGGCTCATTATTATTATTGTAATTGTCTGACTTATGTAAAGGATCCCTACAGAAATATACCTTTATGTTATAGAGTAAGATCTTTTTGTTTAACCAGAAACACCTCAGAGATTGCTATCACTTAATCCACCTGACTCCAATACACAATACTTTGTGTGTATAGAGCCTGCATATTTCCACACCTATTTTTTAGTAAATGGTTAAATTTATAATGGGTTTATTTAACACACAATATAAATATTTATTTTAATTTTATTTCAAAATTAATAAATAGGTTTAATTCAATCAAACCAGAGTGGTGATAACAGTGGAAAGACGAACCGAGACGACTTTTGATAGTTTTATTTAGTTTCTGTTGTTTTTGAGTGAAGTGTGTTTCACAACACTAAAATTATTCTTTATTTAAATGGAGTCTGGGGGGTTTGGTGATAGCTATTCTGGGCTGTTTCATGTTAAACAAAAATGATCCAGTTTGAAAAAAACAAAAGTTAACCTTTAAGGATGAAGGTTAATAATACATTTTAAAGTATTGGTTAGACATGTTTATGGGTCAGAAACAATACCTTTCTGAATTATTAATTGTCATATGGTGGCTGATAAAGTAAAATTTTGGACTCAACCCAACTTCTTTTGTGCTTATCTATCCCATTGAAGATTGGTCCATCTCCTGGAACAAATCATCTTGGGCTAAATGAAACCCAGATTATCATGTATCCCTGTCCAAAAATCCTGGACCTTATCACAGGACCATAGAACCATAGACAAATAGTTGGACGGCAAACCTGTATTTGTGCCAGTGTTTCCGCTGGTAACCACAGCAAAAAACAGAAGAAGTTATTGAATGCAACTAACTTCAGTTGGTAGAGTAATAGCGTGTGAGACAGCGCCTGCTGGACCTGGGCAGGAGATGTGACCCATGGCCAGAATATCATAGTTCATAATAATGCAGCAGAGTGACGATACAGACATTTTATACACATGTGTGTAACTCTGATG
Organism: Etheostoma cragini; assembly: GCF_013103735.1. Taxonomy (NCBI): domain Eukaryota; kingdom Metazoa; phylum Chordata; class Actinopteri; order Perciformes; family Percidae; genus Etheostoma; species Etheostoma cragini. Next base: position 26,071,363 of record NC_048410.1, on the reverse strand, counting down.
ACCCGCCATTCAACTCGTGCTGGACCCATTCACAATGAGTCAGCCGTCACTCTGTGTGTAACATACGTCCATTGCACTCTCCCTCTCCCCCTCTCTCCCTAGCTCTTTAATTCAGTTATTGATGAAAACAAGTGAGAGAGATACTTTTTTTTTAATATATATATATATCCTGGGCTATTTATTTCCCATAATTTTCATTTACATGTGTTGCAGCTGTATGTATGTACAACATACAACTTCAACATAAGAGGAATGTAGCACAATATGGATGTGAAAGCAGTTATAAATAGCCTATGTGAAAATCAAATTTGTTTTGGTTAAAATCAACAAATAATCGTGATAGTTAATCGTGATCTGAATATTGATCCAAATAATCATGATCTAAAAAAGTTTGTGAATACAAAACTAAAAAAGAAATAAATATGTCTGAAACATATATGCAAAGTAGAGGGAGACCAACACAAAAAAGCAGCAAAAACTGGATAGAACCATTCCGACTGAAAAAAGAGAAGATACTGAATGTCAAATCACCCAATTTTCCAAATGCTAAAAGACGTTAAGATTATTTGAAAAATGTTGGCAAATAGAATAAGTAAGGTTATTACTTCTCTAATTCATACTGATCAGGTGCGGTTTATTTGCGAGCGTAGCTTGTCAGATAATGTCGGGCCCTCATTAATATTGCATGGTACCCTGTATGTCTGGGCGCCTGGTTTGCTCACCTGGTAGAGTGGGGGCCCATTTATAGAAGTTTACTCCTTGATGCATCAGCCGCGGGTTTGACTCTGACCTGCGGCCCTTTCCTGCATGTCATTTTCCCTCTCTCTCTCCTCTTTCAAGGCTAAGCTGTTCTATACAAACAAAGGCCTAAAATGCTCCCACAAAAAAAAGTATTGTCTGTAGCTGATAGATGATCCCCACTTACTGCAATTTCCCTCGATGCCAAAAAAGGCGTTTGATATGGTTGATTGTTCAAAGTTTCGGAAATATATGGGTTTGGCAGTATTTTTAAAAGTGGATTAAGGTGTTGTATGAGTACCCAGAGGCTGCGGTGCAAACTAACGGGTTCATTTATGAATGTTTTGCTCTTGGACAGTTACTTCATGTTGTTTGATCCTGCAATAAGGTCCAGGGATTTCGGGCCTGGATAAATGATAACCTATGTTGGACTGCAGAGAAACAGGTTCCATTTAGCCCAAGATTATTTATTCTTAGAGATGGGTCAATCCTAAGCGGGATAGATAAGGACATAAGTAGGTGGGTCCAGACTAGTTTAATGATAGCCAGACAGATTATTTTAATAGGATGGAAGAATGAAGGGGTGCCATCAATCCAGAGGGGTCTTGTGAGATGTCCAGGGTGGCGGCGTTTGGCGCTTTTATATTAACGGTTTGCCAGATTGGATGTCTACACTAGCAAATGGAGAAAGTACCTGAGCTTTCTGGAGGACTCCTAGGAAGCTTTGTGCTAGGGAGAGACGTGTATGATGGTGTTGTTGTTATACATATGTTTATTTCATTTATGTTTTTTGACTATTTTGCCTATTCTAAGCTAGTGCCTTGAGGCAACATTAGATTCTACTAGCAGACACACACAGGGCATCAAGTTTTAATAAGAAAAAAGAAGAAAAAGATGGTATATCTTGTTTTTCTGCATACAATTGTATCTTTTTCTTTGTTAAACGTGAGTGCACTGCTGGAGTACTCTTTTGGTTCCATTAAACTTTAAATTTTTCTTAAATTAATATTCTCTTTTAACCAAACAACCCCATCTAAAAATCCTTCTTCGTCAGCTGTAATAGAGATGGATCTGTTGACATTATGGTTCTATGATAGCACGTAGGATTTCTTGTCCAAAATGGCACACACATATAACATGGTCAAATAAAATTCTTACTGTTGCCTACTATGCCTACCATGTGTTTGTGTCCTATTCCAAAACGCTTTATTTGCAAGATGAATAATAAGTTCTTGAAAAAAAATAAAGGCATAACAGAAGGACATTTAAAAGATATTTACATTTTGCGTTGCAGCTCAGTGCATGTTTTTAGTTAACTTGATTCTAACATTTGTATGTGAACATTTGCTCAGGTGTTCTTGGGGCCAAACGGCGAGGTGGAGGAGTACTCTGTCATCTCCATTCAGCAGAATACTGCTATCAGTTCGGATCTCATCCTGGACCAATCAGAGGAACATCTCTTTATAATGACACATAACATGGTATTTGCACACACAGAGACTCTTGTAGCCTCATTTCATGTTTTTTTCTCTAAGCGTCCGTCCTGTGTTGTAGTAATAAAGCTAAAGGGAAATAATTCAGTCTCTCTTGTTTCTGCCCTAATTCCTTCTCTTTCAGTAAAGCAGGCTGTAGTTAAGATTATTCTAATGACCATCATTTTATTTCGCTTTGTTCTACTGGAGAAATTTGGGCCACCTATTCATTTTAATCAGATTTCTGGGAGCTTAGTGTGCATGGTTTGCACGACTGAACATGCTTGTGTTGTCCTGGTTACAGCTACAGAAGCGGCCTGTGGCTGAATGCCAGCAGTACCCAGACTGCCACTCCTGCCTGCTGGCCCACGACCCATACTGTGGCTGGTGCGTCCTGGAGGGAAGGTAAGATAAACCCCAGCAGTTAAAAATGTGTTATAGTCAAGCATTTAAGAAAGTGTGGCTGATATTGACTTCAATTTGAACTAAAGTTGAAGGTGTAAACTTATTTACCTAATCTAACTGGTTATACTCAGTGTTGGATTATTTACAAATAAAGGTATCAGATACCATATGATCCTTAACATGTAACGCATAAAGAACATAAGAACCAGTGCTTAAAGCGTTAACTAGTCTGTTAACCAACTGGATGATCAAAAATAAATAAAAAATTGTGACAGTGACTTAACCTATTGTCATTTATCAAGAGTCAACAGCCTGTGTTGCGGCTCTGTTATGCTGTACTTTGACGCAGCAGAGCTTTAAGCTAAATATTAATGTCAGTTTGCTAACATACCTATAATTACAATGCTAACAGGCTTATGCTAAGCACTAAGCACGTGGTATGTTTACTGTGATCACCATTTTCATAATGGTCATAATCCAAGTATTGAACTTAAATGTTGAATAGATGATGGCGCTAGATGAACAATATGAGGTTGTCAAACTAATTACAGTTCATCCTAAGGGTGACATGAATGTGTGTACCAAATTTCTTGGCAATCTACCCAATAAAGGTATCTGAAGTTGTTGAAATATTATAGTCCGGAGCAACTGACCAACAAACTGACTTGTCGCTTGCATGGCTAGGAAAGCTAAACATTGGCTGGTGTTCATTAGACAAAATAAGCATGTTTTGGCCCAGCTAATGGCATGATAAGCATCTGTCTGCATCATTTATTTTTTTGCTCGCTTTTCACCTTCCGTTAAAAACTAGAAAAAGTATAAATAAAATAATGTAAACTTTAATTGTTACTGTTAAACCAATCTATGGCACTTTTGCTGAACAGAATACATATTATATACAGATTATAATTAGAAGGGCACTCGTAGGGTGCAGACTGCCCATGCTTTCAATGTCATGTATTGTAACTTTTCCAGTCTGGAAATCTTTTCCAACACCACATGGTGTAAGCACAAATTTCTCACTATGATAATAATGTGAGTAATAATAGTTTGTGTCCCAATCCTGTGATTTGAATCTGCTTCAGAATGTAATAGGTTCTTCATTGCCACATGTTACACCTTTCCAACAAGTTTCATGAAAATCATGTCAGTAGGATGGTTGCCAAATCATTAGCAATGTGGGCTCACAGCAAGAAGGTTCTGGGTTTGAACCTATGTTGTTCTGGGATTGGAGTTTGCTAGTTCTCACCATGTTTCTTCAGGGTGCTCCGGTTTCCCCCACCATCAAAAATTATGTACTAGGATTTCCAGTCAGTGCCCTCGATCAAGGCACTGGCTCAGATCTTGAGTTTGTCCCCAGGCCCAGGCTGCCCACTGGTCCCCTTGAGGGATGGGTTAAATGCAGAGAAGGAATTGTGTATGTGAAAGTAAAGTACATTTTACTTTTTGTTTTTCAGCGATCCTGCTGACAAACAGACCTACCGAGTCAAAAACATTACCTTCTTGGCGGGGGAAATTACACGATGAAGATAAATGCTTAGACGTAGCGTAACAGTAAAACAATTGGCAAAGAGCAACAAAGTCAGTTAAGTGACTCAGTTATGTCAGTGACACAGCAAAACCTGTCTAAAGTTTGCTAACACTCACTAGAGTTAGCCACTATAAGCTACTGGTTATGCCAGACTACGTAAAGATGAATTTAACTTTTCATTTGTTAGTTTTCTAAAGTTGACATTATCAACATTAATAATAAGCCGTGTTGACTGTTGCATTATGAATGAGCTGCTCATGGTGCTGTAAAACGTTTATTTTCAGTAATGTATTGTCAGACTTAAGTAGTGTAAAGAATATAAAACGTTCAACGTTGACATATCAGCAGAGAGAGAAAATAACTGGCACTCTTGTTAATTTTTGAAGTGTTTGCAAAGTCATGTTAAAAACTAAGTAAGTGTGCACTGGTTAGATGGTGTTTGAGGCTGATGAAGGAAATCTACCTCTCCATCCCATCGGGAGAGGTCACTGCTCAGCCTCACCACCTGGCCTTCCACCTCCCTCTCACCTTAATGTTTTTCTCCTCGCTCCTCTTTTTTATTATTTGAGAGACAAATTATAGACTTTAACCGTGAAGACAGTGTACATGATATTGGTGTTTTCCCTGCAGGTGCGTGTTGCAGTCACAGTGTGCTCGTGGGAAGCAGCCAGGTCAGTGGCTGTGGAGCTTTGACATGGAGCAGCAGTGTCTGGCCGTCCAAGACCTCAACCCCTTCAACGTCAGCAGGGAGGAGAGCAGGACAGTAAGTCTGAATGCAGTTACAAAAACTTGGGCAAAACAAAACTCTTGGTGTACTGTACATCTCCCCGTCTGGACACATCCTTACAAGGAATTGATGAGAAAAGACGTTTTCTATTCATAGCAGAATAAAAGAATCATCCCCCTCAAACACCTACCACCAATATTGCCTTTCTTTGCCCGAGATAATAGCTTAAACCAAAAGGTGTGGTACAATGATTTGGTACTAATAAAGTTACTAATTAAACTAAATAGTATCAATAAGGTTTAATCAACACAAGATGGTTGATATCCTCACTGATCCTTATGTAAGAGAAAATGTGTTTTACATATGGCATCTTGCAGCATGTCTGTCATAGAGCTGCATCAATTAATAATAAAAAAATATGGGCCGGTTTCTTTTTATCAACTAATGTAAGTTATTTGTGGGTTGAATATAAACTCAGGAGAAGGTATATTGATATGTTTGAGAATTGCAGTTTTGATTTATTGTTATCCTTTTTGAAGAACCTTGGCAGTGTATCTGTGTCCCTCATGTGAGACAGGTGACTAGTAGGTAAAGGACGTAGGCTAATCTACAAACCGTAGAGGTAAACCCCTAATTAGCAGAAAACATCTTGGAGCTATAGTTCAGAAACAGCACGTGAATGAGGAAAAATTAGTATGATAATAAATCAAGCATGAGTCATATTCCTGTAGTCAGGGAATCCCTTTAATTTTTCCAATATTTTTTTTTTTACATTGAAATTTACCACTGAGCAGATCAGATTTACAATTCTCACACTCTGTAACAGCACAGGTATGGACTGCTCTCCCTTCTTCTTTTCTTCCTCTGTCTCATGTGAGGTCACGTTGCATGGGTGAAGGACAGCCGAAAATCTAGATATCTCATCTAAATGGCCACTAATAAAACAATGTGCAAACATGGATCCGATGATTTTTGAAGTCTACCACATGCAGTGCAGCTCTATCTTTCATCAGGGTTAATACTTTGTCTTTCATCAGGTGTCTCTGACAGTCACAGGACTTCCAGTGTTAGAGAAAGATGAGTCCTACTCCTGCTTTTTCATGGACAGTCACAGTCCAGCCATTGTCACAGAATCTGGGGTCACCTGCCATTCTCCTCAAACTAGCCAAGTACCCATGGTGCCTCCTGGACAGGGTGAGTGCTTCAACCCCAGACCTGACCACCTGCTGTTTGAATTTTTCAACTTTGCAACTGGAGGATTTGGCTGCATCCTGCGATGTGATTAATCTTTGTGCGTGTGTGTTTCTGTATGTGTGTGTTTGCATGCCCAGCCATACAATACACGTTTACAGTTCAATCCCTGTGTCCCATTTTCCCTAAACCAGCTTACACAGCAGGGAGTAATATTTACTTTAAAACAAAAAACTTCTTCTTCTTTTTTTATCTCAATATTGTATGCTTCATGGTATGTGATTTGGTTTTCCTAGATTTGGGTGGTTGTTTAGCGTGCTGACAGCAAAGTACTGTTTGTTATGTCAGTGGCAATGATAAAAGAAGATTTAAGGGGCTTAAGAGTGGCCACTCTTACGGTCATACTCACTCAAAAAACACACAAACTCACACACACACACACACACACACACACACAGACACTGGTTACCATGCCTGCATTTCTGAAACTTTCAGCTTGTTGTAGTTCTCTGGAAGCAGGGAGCAAGAAGAATCAGCCTGGGGGGGGTTTACTGAGATATGGACACACAGTCTGCATTTAAGGATCCATTTGTGGCTTACCTTTACTTAAAGAGGGTTAGTGCCAGCACTCACTTAATAATAAGTAAAGCAAAAGACAAGGTCTGTAAGCGCAGCTGATTCTCACCTGGTTGCTGTGGATGAATGTATGAAAATGGGGTGTCCACATATACCAGCAAGTGTTGTATGTAAAAACGTTTAAATAAGTAAATACATTTTTTTTTTTTTTTTAAACAGTGAGTACAATATTATTGTAACTGATGGTCAGAACTATAAAAACAAGACCCACATTTAGTATTCATCATATCTATATCAAATATACCCATACGTTGTAGCATCATGCAGCTTTAAAACATCTTGTGTGTTGTGCCCTGCCTTGTTTATGTTTGCACTCTCTGGGCTGAGGATGGAGGAAGCACATGGTTTCTTATAGGCTTCTGTGATTTTGCTGTCTAGACCAAACCTTCTCCCACTCATTTTCTCACTAGGTTTTAAGAAACATCGTACTCATCCCTGACTTTCTGAACCAGACATGATAAGCTTGGCCAAATATTTTCAGAGGGCTTTTCTTTTAGCATTGTGCTCAGGTGTATTTACTCTCTTCATGTTGTGTTGTTCTTAGACTTTGTCACAGTCACCCTGTCTCTTCGATTCGGCGACGTCACTGTCACAGCGAGGGATTTCACCTTCTATGACTGTACGGCTGTTAAGCAGCTGTCTGGCAGCATGCCGTGAGTTACCATGATTTATCAGCTCTGCTCTCTGGTCTGCTCTGCTCACTGCAGACCTTATAATCAAGTCTTATTCTCTCTCAGGGGCTGTTGTTTTGTAGTTTTGTACCCTGTTTATCTTAGTCTGTTTTGTACCATTTCTTCTCATGTGCTCTCCTGCTTTTAATACTGAATGAATGACTCTACACCTCTGAGTAGAGGAGGCTCTGAGTCCTCATCACATGGCTCCGCTGTGCTCCTTGAGTCTGGGTTAACTGTAACCACAAAACCATACTGACTGGTTTAGCTTATGGTAGTCTCCACTATACAGGAGGTGAAAGACATTGGGCTCATGCTTTTCAAATTTTTATCCTAAACTTTTTTCAGGGAAGATTTTGTGTATAAGTCTTCCACTCATTGTTCATCTGCACACACTGCCCACACAAAGATTATCCCTAGCTGATTTAAATCAGCAAAATATCAATTATTTATGCCATTTAAGAACAAATGTGTTTGTACGAGTGGTTCTTGGTTCTTTTCCCTAAAATAATTGTATAATGTAGTTCTAACCCAACTAAGGAGCTAGTTTTGGTAGGCAAAAAATTTAGAAAATAATGAGCCATAATACAAATGCATGAAAGTGTGAGCCTTCTGAACATCACTGTGTTGAATGCTTGTTAAATATCCTACCAGACCTGCTCACTTTATAAGCCTTCTCTCTCTCTCTCGCTCTCTCTTGCTCTCTCTCTCTCCTTCTTTTCCCATCAGAAACTGAGCCTCAATTAAATTAAATCACTGACCTTTCTTACCACAGGGTCCAGATTGGCAGCAACTGGATTATTAAACTACAGCAGCTTCATCTCTCTTTATCTGTACCATTCTCTCTCCTCTCCCTTCTCCCACTTCTACTATATTTAGTAGTTATGGTTTCTCTTTTCTTTAGGTACTAAATGTAATTGTATAATACATGTTTACGTTTTTTTTATCCAAACATTATGATTGTATTTACAATGTGCATTATTCGCTAGTCTCCGGGCCCCTTTACACAAACTTTAGTTTACCAGAGTGTCCCATTGCATGTATCTGCATTATGATTTACATGCATGTCTGTTAATTTTTGTGAATTGTTTGTGAATTTAAATTCTTTTTATTTTTTATGTTTTACTTCAATTGGACCTCTTCATAGCTTCATTGTTTGCATCCCCTTTACTTACAGTGGGTACGGAAAGTATTCAGACCCCTTTAAATTTTTCACTCTTTGTTTCATTGCAGCCATTTTCCAAA